>NW_023270426.1:8060492-8087780 GCF_011800145.1 Mirounga leonina
ATTAGTACGATGTCAGATCTAGAGTTCAGAATCATCACTTTAAAGATACTAGCTGGGCTTGAAAAAAATATGGAAGTTATTAGAGAAACCCTTTCTGGAGAAGTAAAAGAGCTAAAATCCAACCAAGTAGAAATCAAAAAGGCTATTAATGAGGTGCAATAAAAAATGGGGGCGCTAACTGCTAGAATAAATGAGGCAGAAGAGAGAATCAGTAATATAGAAGATGAAATGATGGAAAATAAAGAAGCTGAGAAAAAGAGAGATAAACAACTACTGGATCACGAGGGCAGAATTCGAGAGATAAGCGATACCATAAGACGAAACAACATTAGAATAATTGGGATCCCAGAAGAAGAAGAAAGAGAGAGAGGGCCAGAAGGTATAATGGAGCAAATTATAGCAGAGAACTTCCCTAATTTGGGGAAAGAAACAGGTTTGAAAATCCAGGAAGCACAGAGAACCCCTCTCAAAATCAATAAAAATAGGTCAACTCCCCAACATCTAATAGTAAAACTTACGAGTCTCATAGACAAAGAGAAAATCCTGAAAGCAGCTCGGGAGAAGAGATATGTAACCTACAATGGTAGAAGCATTAGATTGGCAACAGACCTATCCACAGAGACCTGGCAGGCCAGAAAGGACTGGCAGGATATATTCAGAGCACTAAATGAGAAAAATATGCAGCCAAGAATACTCTATCCAGCTAGGCTGTCATTGAAAATTGAAGGAGAGATAAAAAGCTTCCAGGACAAACAAAAACTAAAGGAATTTGCAAACACAAAACCAGCCCTACAGGAAATCTTGAAAGGGGTCCTCTAAGCAAAGAGAGACCCTAAAAGCAACATAGACCAGAAAGGAACACAGACAATATACAGTAACAGTCATCTTACAGGCAATACAATGGCACTAAATTCCTATCTTTCAATAGTTACCTTGAATGTAAATGGGCTAAATGCCCCAATCAAAAGACACAGGCTAACAGACTGGATTAAAAAACAAGATAGATCCATCGATATGCTGTCTGCAAGAGACTCATTTTAGACCCAAAGACACACCCAGATTGAAAGTGAGGGGGTGGAAAACCATTTACCATGCTAATGGACACCAAAAGAAAGCTGGGGTGGCAATCCTTATATCAGACAAATTAGATTTTAAACCAAAGACTGTAATAAGAGATGAGGAAGGACACTATATCTTACTTAAAGGATCTATCCAACAAGAAGATCTAACAATTGTAAATATCTATGCCCCTAACATGGGAGCAGCCAATTATATAAGCCAATTAATAACAAAAGCAAAGAAACACATCGACAACAATACAATAATAGTGGGGGACGTTAACATCCCCTCACTGAAATGGACAGATCATCTAAGCAAAAGATCAACAAGGAAATAAAGACTTTAAATGACACACTGGACCAAATGGACTTCACAGACATATTCAGAACATTCCACCCCAAAGCAACGGAATACACATTCTTCTCTAGTGCCCATGGAACATTCTCCAGAATAGATCACATCCTAGTCATAAATCAGGTCTCAACCGGTACCAAAAGATTGGGATCATTCCCTGCCTATTTTCAGACCACAATGCTTTGAAACTAGAACTCAATCACAAGAGGAAAGTCGGAAAGAACTCAAATACATGGAGGCTAAAGAGCATCCTACTGAAGAATGAATGGGTCAACCAGGAAATTAAAGAAGAATTAAAAAAATACATGGAAACTAACGAAAATGAAAACACAACTGTTCAAAATCTTTGGGATGCAGCAAAGGCAGTCCTAAGAGGAAAGTATATAGCAATACAAGCCTTTCTCAAGAAACAAGAAAGGTCTCAAGTACACAACCTAACCCTACACCTAAAGGAGCTGGAGAAAGAACAGCAAATAAAGCCTAAACCCAGCAGGAGAAGAGAAATCATAAAGATCAGAGCAGAAATCAATGAAATAGAAAGTAAAAGAACAGTAGAACAGATCAACGAAACTAGGAGCTGGTTCTTTGAAAGAATTAACAAGATTGATAAACCCCTGGCCAGACTTATCAAAAAGAGAAGAGAAATGACCCAAATCAACAAAATCATGAATGAAAGAGGAGAGATCACAACCAACACCAAAGAAATACAAACAATTATAAGAACATATTATGAGCAACTCTATGCCAGCAAATTAGATAACCTGGAAGAGATGGATGCATTCCTAGAGATGTATCAACTACCAAAACTGAACCAGGATGAAATAGAAAACCTGAACAGACCTATAACCACTAAGGAAATTGAAGCAGTCATCAAAAATCTCCCAAAAAACAAAAGCCCAGGGCCAGATGGCTTCCCAGGGGAATTCTACCAAACATTTCAAGAAGAATTAATACCTATTCTTCTGAAACTGTTCCAAAAAATAGAAACGGAAGGAAAACTTCCAAACTCATTTTATGAGGCCAGCATCACCTTGATCCCAAAACCAGACAAAGACCCCATCAAAAAGGAGAATTACAGACCAATATCCCTGATGAACATGGATGCAAAAATTCTCACCAAAATACTAGCCAATAGGCTCCAACATCACATTAAAAGGATTATTCACCATGACCAAGTGGGATTTATTCCTGGGCTGCAAGGTTGGTTCAACATCCGCAAATCAATCAATGTGATACAATACATTAACAAAAGAAAGAACAAGAATCATATGATCCTCTCAATAGATGCAGAAAAAGCTTTTGACAAAGTACAGCATCCTTTCTTGATCAAAACTCTTCAGAGTATAGGCATAGAGGGTACATACCTCAATATCATAAAAGCCATCTATGAAAAACCTACAGCAAATATTATTCTCAATGGAGAAAAACTGAGAGCTTTCCCCCTAAGGTCAGGAACGTGGCAGGGATGTCCACTATCACCACTGCTATTCAACATAGTATTGGAAGTCCTAGCCACAGCAATCAGACAACAAAAAGAAATCAAAGGCATCCAAATTGGCAAAGAAGAAGTCAAACTCTCACTCTTTGCAGATGATATGATACTTTATGTGGAAAACCCAAAAGACTCCACCCCAAAACTGCTAGAACTCATACAGGAATTCAGTAAAGTGGCAGGATATAAAATCAATGCACAGAAGTCAGTGGCATTCCTATACACCAACACACGACAGAAGAAAGAGAAATTAAGGAGTCGATCCCATTTACAATTGCGCCCAAAACCATAAGATACCTAGGAATAAATCTAACCAAAGAGACAAAGGATCTGTACTCAGAAAACTATAAAATACTCATGAAAGAAATTGAGGAAGACACAAAGAAATGGAAAAATGTTCCATGCTCATGGATTGGAAGAACAAATATTGTGAAGATGTCAATGCTACCTAGAGCAATCTACACATTCAATGCAATCCCCATCAAAATACCATCCACTTTTTTCAAAGAAATGGAACAAATAATCCTAAAATTTGTATGGAACCAGAAAAGACCCCGCATAGCCAGAGGAATATTGAAAAAGAAAAGCAAAGCCGGTGGCATCACAATTCCGGACTTTAAGCTCTATTACAAAGCTGTCATCATCAAGACAGCATGGTACTGGCACAAAAACAGACACATAGATCAATGGAACAGAATAGAGAGCCCAGAAATGGACCCTCAACTCTATGGTCAACTAATCTTCGACAAAGCAGGAAAGAATGTCCAATGGAACAAAGACAGTCTCTTCAACAAATGGTGTTGGGAAAATTGGATAGCCACATGCAGAAGAATGAAACTGGACTACTTCCTTACACCACACACAAAAATAGACTCCAAATGGTTGAAAGTCCTCAATGTGAGACAGGAGTCCATCAAAATCCTAAAGGAGAACACAGGCAGCAACCTCTTTGACCTCAGCCGAAGCAACTTCTTCCTAGAAACATTGCCAAAGGCAAGGGAAGCAAGGGCAAAAATGAACTATTGGGACTTCATCAAGATAAAAAGCTTTTGCAAAGCAAAAGAAACAGTTAACAAAACCAAAAGACAACCGACAGAATGGGAGAAGATATTTGCAAATGACATATCAGATAAAGGGCTAGTATCCAAAATCTATAAAGAACTCATCAAACTCAACACCCAAAGAACAAAGAATCCAATCAAGAAATGGGCAGAAGACATGAACAGACGTTTTTCCAAAGAAGACATCCAAATGGCCAAAAGACACATGAAAAAGTGCTCAATATCGCTCGGCATCAGGGAAATCCAAATCAAAACCTCAATGAGATACCACCTCACACCAGTCAGAATGGCTAAAATTAACAAGTCAGGAAACGACAGATGTTGGCGGGGATGCGGAGAAAGGGGAACCCTCCTACACTGTTGGTGGGAATGCAAACTGGTACAGCCACTCTGGAAAACAGTATGGAGGTTCCTCAAAAAGTTGAAAATAGAGCTACCATATGATCCAGCAATTGCACTACTGAGTATTTACCCCAAAGATACAAAAGTAGGGATCCGAAGGGGTACGTGCACCCCGATGTTTATAGCAGCAATGTCCACAATAGCCAAACTGTGGAAAGAGCCAAGATGTCCATCGACAGATGAATGGATAAAGAAGAAGTGGTATATACATACAATGGAATATTATGCAGCCATCAAAAGGAATGAGATCTTGCCATTTGCAACGACGTGGATGGAACTGGAGGGTATTATTTTGAGTGAAATAAGTCAAAAAAAGAAAGACATGTATCATATGATCTCACTGATATGAGGAATTCTTAATTGCAGGAAACAAACTGAGTGTTGTTGGACTGGGTGATAGACACTGGGGAGGGTATGTGCTCTGGTAAGCGCTGTGAATTGTGCAAGACTGTTGAATCTCAGATCTGTACCTCTGAAACAAATAATGCAATATATGTTAAGAAAAAAAAAAAAAGAAGAAGAAGAAGAAGAAGGTAGCGGGAGGGGAAGAATGAAGCAGGGGAAATCGGAGGGGTAGACAAACCATGAGAGACGATGGACTCTGAAAAACAAACAGGGTTTTAGAGGGGAGGGGGGTGGGAGGATGGGTTAGCCTGGTGGTGGGTATTGAGGAGGGCACATTCTGCATGGAGCACTGGGTGTTGTGCACAAACAATGAATCATGGAACACTTCATCCAAAACTAATGTTGTAATGTATGGGGATTAACATAAGAATAAAAAAAAAAGAAAAAAAAAGAAAAAAAAAATATATGACAATGTAATGTGTTATCCTGAATCAGCAGAAAGATGTTAGATAAAAATTAAGAAAACCTGAATAAAGTATGGACTTTTAATTATTGATAATATATCAATATTGGTTCATTAATGGTTACAAATGTTCCATACTAATGTAATATGATAATAATAGGGGAAACTGCATGTTGGGACTATGGAAATTCTCTGTACTATCTTTGCAATTTTTCTGTAAATCAAAAACTATTCTAAGATAAAAGTTTATTTAAAAAGAATAAATGAGATTAAAAACCAGTTTGACTATGTGAAATTATTTCTAAAGCAAAAAATGGCAACTTACACATATTAGTAAAATATTTTTTCTTTTTTAAAAATATTTTATTTATTTATTTGAGAGAGACAGACATAGTGAGAGAGAGCACAAGCAGGAAGGAGGGGGAGAAGCAGACTCCCTGCTAAGCAGGGAGCCCAATGTGGGGCTCAATCCCAGCACCCTGGGATCATGACCTGAGCCAAAGGCAGATGCTTAACCGACTGAGCCACCACGTGCCCCAAGATTTTTTTTTTCATATCTTCATTTGTTTTGTCTAAGTCTCAGTGCTTCCCAATATTATCTATTCCTTCATGGTCATCCTCTTCAATACTCATCCACAGAGCCATTTAATTTTCTTTTATAGGATTTTGATTAGCATGAGGTAGTATAAGAAATCAAAAAGATCTGGATTTCATAGCCACCTCTAACTAGCAATAAATGTGACCTCAAGCAACTCAATAACCTCCTTTTGTGTTCATATTTCTCACCTGTAAAACTGTGATCCAAAGCATATTTTTTCAATGCTAATATTTCTAGGTATTAAAATACTCTGTATTCACTAATTTTTAGTAAAAACTAATGATATCACATCTTATCTAAAAAATCTTCTGTAGTCTGTAGGAGGCATAACCAGCTGTTAATAATCCCTGAGAGAGGAAAAACAAGAGAAACAACTGAAATAGAAAATATTATAAAATGAATCTACTGCCTAATACATTTGGTTGAACATTCAGAAATTTAATCATTGCCAAATTTTCGAAGGTTCTGTAAACAACTTGAAAACCCAGGCAGAATTTCCTTATTTACACCATTTGTTAATGCACTACATATTCTGATATAGAATCATACAGCAAAGCTGTAGAGATTTGAACATAGTTTGCAAAGACTGCTCCAATCTTTTTCCACTGTTGTTTAAACCAGAGGTTTCATAAATATTTGAAGATAAATACTTTTGATGAGAATCTTGTCTTCATGAATACTATGCTGTATATTCTAATGTTACACAAAAGTAACAAATAAAAACAAATGAACTATTTTTCCTTCCAACTAAATAGGAATAACCATGACATTATAAATAATAAAATTGAAATAAAGGGTGGACATATGCACTTTTGAAGGTGGCAGTCATATCTCAGTAGGCTACTAGAAATGTTTCAATTCCTTAGAGATTAAGGAACAAAATGTCAGATTAAAATGAAAATATTGAACATTGTATTTGAAGGATCCCTTAACATCATTCTACTACTGCAATCCTCCTTCCAAGAATCCTGGAAGATATATATACTTCTCGTCCATTAGCATGAGTTAAATTCCCAGTCTATTCAACAAATACCTTAGGAATGTCAGACTGGTTGAAAATAACCCAGGAAAAAATAAATTTTGAAAATCAGTAAACCTGATAATGTAAACAACTGAGTGTCCTGCAATAGGTTCAATTATGGAATCTTCCTGAAAATGACTCTGAGTTAGCATGTTATTATTCAAGAAAGATATAATCAAAGATATGATATTTAAGAGACCAGGATTTTCCACAGAGCCAAGGGCAGCCTGACATTCTAGACCAAGGAAAAATATGTGCAAATATATGGTATACTCTAGAAAATCCATGCAATCTGATTGATAGATTAAGGCTGGGATGGTAGTCTTTGATTTTTCTTATAAGTAGTAGCTACAGTACTGGTGGAAGGGTTGTTCATGTGTCTAACCTTGGCTGCTGGGCTGGCTAGCAAAGGAATGAACATAAGAAGAGAGCTGTTAAAATGTGAAATAATGAATACCTCGATAACGAATCTGAGAGTAAACACACCAGGTTTGCGTTTGGTGGAATTTCAGGAAATAATACTAGCTGAAACAAAATAGAAGTTTTCCTTTCTCTCATTTAAAAGATATCTAGAAACAAATAGTCCAGGTCTGGTAGAGCACTCCACAGAATCAGGGAACCAGTCTCCTTTTATCTTGTCCTTCAGTTATTTTAAACTTATACTTTAATTCTCATGGTCCAAAAAGGCAGCTGGAGTTCCAGGAATCAATTTGCTGTCAAGCCAACTAGAAGGAGGAGACAGGGTAATTCCCCTCCCCAACGCCCTTTAACGACTGGTTTACTCAAAGTTTTGCATACATCTTATTGACCAGAACTTAGTCATCTGGCTAAGACTCACTGTAAGTGAAGCTGGAAAGTAAAGTATTTTTTTCTAGATAGTCATGCTTACCACAAATCATGGGTTCTATCCTTAAGGTGAAGGGAGAAATGATGCTGAGAAAGATAACTAGCATCTCTGCCATGGTTCTATTAACATTTAACATTTCAGAGATAGAGAAGTTCTGCATGATAATAATGTCCAAGAGTATTAGTTTGTTGAAGTGTAGAGAATGTAAGAGATACTGATGTTGAGGAACATGGAAATACTTGAAGTGTAGAAGTTGTATGCACTATGCACACAGACACTGAAATCACTCAGAATAATAGAATATTCAGATCCAAAATTCTCACTGGATTTTGGATTAATGTGGAAGTCTATTAACAACTATATAATCAGGGGGTGTGATTTTTCACATGAAGAGTATTTTGTAACAAGTTGGGAGAATCATGGTGTAGAGTTAATAGACTTCTAAATTCATCCCTCCAGGCCAGGGAATGCAGAGGAAAGGGTGAATGAAGAGCTGTGAGCAATACTGAGAGTGAGTCCAACAGATTTGGAGTTCAGTCAAAACTTTGCCATTCACTAGTTTTGTGATTCCTGGCAAGGTATAAAAGCACCTTGCTTCCTCATTTATGAACTGGGAGTAATTCCTACCTCAAAAGTGTATGGTAAAGATTAAACAATATAAAATTACAACACTGTTGAACTCATGGTAGATTCTCAAAAAATTTTAGTCACATGTTCTTCTCCATCTAACAATTCCCAATCTTTCTGATATAGGAGTTTTTATTTTTGAGATTAGTCTTTTCTACAAAAATTTACAACTGAGTATAAGAACATCATGGATTGAAAATGCATTAAATAACCTTTAAGTATGAAGGTTCATTAACAGACTTAATTTATGATGAATGGGGATTCTCGTTAGGTCATAAATTCACCCACTTATTTTTCTTAGCACCCTCTCTTAGACATTAGGAGAGGGTGCTGTGAGTCTCAATGCCATGTAGGAAAAATAAGCAAATATCCTCCCAGGATGCCACTTTGCTAAAAGCCTGCCATATGTCCATAATGCACTGAAGTATTAACAGCACATTTCATTTTATATCCCTACTTGACAAATAAAGCAAGGATGAGCTTGCACTACATGTGCTTGTCTAATTCCCATTACTGCTAATTATGTGCACACAGCGGGAAGACCACATCTCTTCAAACTAAGGCTTACTTCTTGAGAGAGATTATGAAAAGTCAGTAAACTTTCAAAGTAGTGAATGATTTCTTACATTTATTAGCACTTTATATACCTGTGAATATTTTATTCTATAACCTTAATTGTTATTTAGTTGTGACCACATACTCTTTCAAAAAATAACATTATTTTTAATCTATTTCCTGGCAAGACCTAGTGAAATCTGTCTTCAAAGAACACTTGCCAGGCCATTTTCTGATTGCAGAGGAGAAAAACGATCTCAGGGCTAAGATGCACCAGGGAAAGGAATGAAATGTGTAAAAATAAAAACCTTTCTATATCTTTTTATCTGGATTTTACTAGAGTATACCATTTTTAAAATGAGATAAGGAAATTTTAAACCAGTTTTCAAGGAGATTTTCTATTTTGATCTTTCTGATCATACAAGGAAGTATTTATGAAATACTCTGGCCATGATATCACAATCATGACATTATAGGACACGCTACAAACACCCTTCTCTGTGCAGTTTCCCTCAGGATATATACAATGCAAACAAAAGTTTAAATCTAGCAATTTTCAGTCTTTCACCCTGGATTACATATTTTTAAAGTGCTTAAGATTATAAGCCATCAGAGAGAAAGTGTATTTTGATAAAATGAAATACTGACAACGCTGCAGAGCTTTACATCATCACTATATAGTAAACCAAATTGAGCATATCCTTTCATCAAGATCTGCCTACATTTTAGAGAAATCCATTTTCTTACGGAATATTCAATAATAAAATAAAATCCATTCCTTTACCAGAATGCACAGAGAAAAATAAGCCAAAATCCAGTGCTTGGAAATATATGGAGTTTATACTTACCTTCATTATCCCTACATAACTGAACACATCATTTTATTTTTACCCAAGTCCCAATTCAACTCTAGATCTCTGAAAATCACTTAATGCTAATATGCTTTTTGCCAAAGGATCTTTCAGGAGATTTCCAGTCTGTGGAAATTCTTCTTAAGATTTCATATTTTGAGCCTCTCCTTTTAAAATTTTATCATCCGTAGTGTTTGAAGCATTTTTATGGAAGGAAAACTCTATGTCTTTCAAATGTTGCCTTTAAAGTAAATTTTCATAAAGGTGTGTCTTCAATCAAGTGAGGCATGATCATTACACTGAGTTTACAGAGAAAGTAAATAAGTGCTACAGAGGGAAGAGGAGAGATATAGGTTCAAGTTCATGCACAGTAAGGATTAAACAATTTTTCTTTTTAACCTTTTCCTATTCTTTTCAAATTATACATGATTTCATCTGTGTCATCTTCAAAATGGAAAGATAAAAATGCATGCTTTATCTTATTCAGCTGGTTTAAGTCTTTCCACTGCTGTCAACAGATGAAAGAATGGAAATCTCAATTTAAAAGCAGGTTTATTATGAGCATAAAACTGACCCAAAAACTTCAATTAATTACAACAGTTGTATTTTTTCTGTGAAAAATTCAAAAGATGCATTCCTTGTCTTATTACTGATCTTAGAGGAAAAGCTGTGTTTTTCACCATTGAGTATGATGTTAGCTGTGGATTTGTCATATATGGCCCTATTATGTTGAGGTATATTCTCTCTAACCACACTTTGATGAGAATTTTTATCGTCAATGGATGTTGATATTTGCTGAATGCTTTTTTTGCATCTGTTAAGATGAAATGATTTTCATCCTTCATTTTACTGATATGATGTTTGATTTGTAAATATTGAACCATCCTTGCATCTCTGAAATAAATCTCACTTGATCATAGTGAATGACGCTTCTAATGTATTGTTGAATGTGGTTTGTTAATATTTTCTTGAGAATTTTTGCATCAGTGTCCATCAGAGATACTGGCCTATAGCTTTCTTTCTTCGTGGTGTCTTTTTCTAGTTTTGGTTTCAGGGTAATATTAGTCTCATAGAATTTATTTGGAAGCCTTCCTTCCTCTTCTGTTTTTTGTAATAGTTTGAGGAGATAGGCATTAAGTCTTCTTTAGATGTCTGGGAGAATTCATCTGAGTTTGCAACAATGCACAAATGGATAAGGAAGGTGTGGGGTATTACACAGTCATAAAAAGGATGAGATCCTGCCATAGGAAACAACATGGATGCACCTAGAGGGTATTATGCGAAGTGGAATAAGCCAGACTGAGAAAGACAAATACCATATGACTTCACTCATGTGTGGAATCTTAGAAAGAATGATTAAACAAACAAAAGGCAAAATCAGACTAACAAATACACAGAACAAACTGATGGTGCCAGCAGGTGGGCAAAATGAGTAAAGGGGAGTGGGAGATAGAGCCTTTCAGTTATGCAACAGATAAGTCATGGGAATAAAAGGCACAGCACAGGGAACATAGTCAAAGATATTACAGCAGCATTGTAATGGGACAGTTGGTAACCATACTTGTGGTAAGCACAGCATAACGTATAAACTTGTCAAATCACTACGTTGTACACCTGAAACTAGTATAACATTGTGTAACAATTATAGTTAAATTTGAAAAATAAAAAAAACAAAGATGCACTCCTAAGTACCCAAGAGAGCATCTTTGATTATTTGGCCCCACACATCCACCCCAAGTGAGCTCTAGAAGCTGCTCCCAGGTAAAACTAGGGTCATTTATTCTTCTAGGGGGCAAAGAGGTATGCTGGAAATGAGAAAATATCCAAATTTCCTCCCCTTTAAACATTCTTCCCATCCCCAAAAGATCAGAATCAGATCTATTTTTAGGACCAGCTTTAGGACAAGGCCTTTAGAACTGTCCGGCAAAGCATTCTCCCATCCAATAGCTAAGAGGCAATTCACTAAACAACTTCTACTATTAAAGATAAAATGTGAATAGAGATTGAGTGAAGATGTTGACTCTGTCCATACTGCAGAGTAAGCAGAATAAGACTGCTAAGAATGAACAAATAAAAAGCAATTGTGGGACCAGCGAGACATTCTTTGTAAGTTGTATAAGTGCAAAAAAATTTTTTTTAAAGAACTGGAATTATTTCAATTTAGCTGGTTATTCTAGGCAGGAATCGGATTAGTTGATCTTTTCTTCTTTTTAAATCAATTAGATAAACACTCAGAAATTGATTGGGGTTACAAATCAAGCTTCTGGAAAGAGAATAAAGAAGCCACTGCAAATGTGCATGAAAATGCCTCATTGAAGGAATAGTCAACTTACCTGGCTCCAGCCTGGCCCTGTGACTCACACTACAGAACCAGCTGCCAAGCCTCTCCCCAGAGGACAGCCATTAGAATGCTGGCTAAGTGGCAGGAATTACAATATAAACAGCCTTTCTATGTGTTTCTTCCCTACCTCATCAAACCATACAGTGTTAACAGTATTGAGAAACAAGGGGAGAAAAAGGAAAAAAGTTAAAAAAATGAATGTGATTTCTAGACTAAAAAAATTTATATTACATTCAAATAAGCACAGTTACAGAAAATACAAGGTTTTTTTTCTGTATTTGTATTAAAGAAAATGTGTCACACAAATTTACCTATCCCATCTACCGATTAGATGTTACTATTTCCTTTAAAAATAAGCATTTACTAGCTGAAGTCATAAATCACATTCATGTCTAAGTAAAAATTTGCTCTTTTCTGGTATGTCCTCTAATTCTGACACTAGCACCAAAGAACCACCCAAATTCAAAGCCTTGAAGTCACTTTTGCTAGTTTAATCACCCTTCTACCTAAGCCTAGCCCTCCTTTCATCTTCCCACTGGAGTTCCATCCTTCAGACTGCTCTCAGGTCCAGTAACAGCCTCCATTACACCTTCTCCAGCTTTGATTCCTCCCTGCACAAATACCCTGTTCAGGTTCCTGAGAGAGTAATCTTCCCATGTCCTGCTTTTGGTTATATACCCTCTCAAATGGCTTGAACATTTCCTGAAAGCCTCCCAAAAAAGGCCAATACCTCGGTAAGTATTTAAGAGACATTTAAGTCCATACTCTAATCTGACCCCAACCTCTCCCATACTTTTCCCCATTGCTCCCCTTCAAGCCATCCCATGAGCCAAACATTCAGATGGCTCTCTTGGATCTGTCCTGGAACCCCTACTTCTCTTGCCAAGTCCACTCTATCCACTGCCCAAGATGCTTCCTTTTCTATTCAGCCTCCTCAACGATGTCAGAAACAATTTCCTTGCCAATTTCACCTAGCCTCCTTCAGGTCTCTGTTCAAATTCTTTCTCCTCAGGAAAGTTTCAGTTGAAAATCCAGAACAGGTTAGGATCTCAGTTTTATGTACTCCTGACATCTGTTTCTCCTTTGCTGTTCTTACAGCATGCATGATTAATTAAATCTTTACATAATTACTTGTGCAATTGTTTCTGTTACAAGACAGCAAGTGCCATGAAGGCAAAGAGTGGTATCTGTTTTTAATTCTGTATTGCCAGTACCTGGGGATGTAGCAATCACCCCCACTTCTTACCCCCATATGCAATTTTTCTATTCCTTATACTAGAATTGCTCTCCAACAGACTGTGCAGTGCAGTAATGTGTCATGATGATGTGTGTATGCATCTTATCTGCAGCCTTCATGCTTTATTCACCTTTCTTCCTGATAGCACCTTGCACAAATCTGTGAAGTTAGTGTTTGGTAAATGTTTAATCTAGTGATTGGAAAAATCATTAAATGAATGCTTTTGTATAAATATAAAACCTACATGTGAAAACTGACCTTTGGAGGACTGGGATTATTAGCTCTGACTTCAGATCAGTATAAAATCTTGTCTAAATGAAAATAAATGAAGTTTACATTTTCTGCCATTTCATTAAAGAGAAGGTCTTAAACCTTGAACCTCTAATCACTTTAAATAGATTCATTTTTATGTTTATCATGTTTATACTACAAACAGAATTTATTTCACATTTGTAGAGTACAAATTCCTTTTAAATCTATTCAACTCTCTTTTTCCTATGTATGTGTACTAGACTTCTTCACATGGAGATTTACCAGTCTGCTAAAAGGCCAATTGTTTTAGCAACATGAAATATTTGCTACGACTGTGGGTCTCCACATGTCAAATCCATTCAACCAGGTTTCCTTGAGAGTCAACAATGTGTCAGCAGCTCTAGCATTTCCACAGCAGCTCCAGAATTTCTATATAGAAATACAGCAATATAGTTATAGCTATGTTATATAGCTAGAGAACTTGTTTTTAAGGTGCAATTTCATACTAAGTGTGCTATTTTTATTTAAACTCTATGTCCCTTTGGAGTGGCCTGGATGGAAGCTAATGTAGATTATGGGCAATGTATTCCCCCACCAACAACTGATGGCACCACTGGCCAGATAAAGAGAAACCTAGTATTACTGTAGTTAACAGACAATTTTTCATGTTGCCTCAGAAAGAAAAATTAGGCAATCATTTTTCTTTCTCTTCCCCAATTTAATTGAGGAATAATTGACAAATGTATATATTAAAGTGCACAGTGTGATGATTTGATATACCTATGCATTGTGGAATGATTACCAAGATCAAGATAATTAACACATCCATCACCTCACATGCCTCTTTTTTTTCGGTGAGAATGCTTAAGATCTTTTCTCAGCAACTTTCAAGTATACAATACTGTGTTATTAACCAGCTACCATGCTGTACATTAGATCTTTGGAACCTGTTCTTGTAACTGGAAGTTTGTACCCTTTGACCTACATCCTCCCATTTCACTGTCCCTACAGCTCCTGGAAACCACCATTCTATTCTCCGTTTCTATGAGGGTTTTTTGTTTTTGTTTTTTAGATTACACATATAGGTGATACCATGTAGTATTTATCTTCTCTGTCTAGCTTATTTAACTTAGCATAATGCCTCCCAGGTTCATCCATGTTGTCACAAATGATGGAAGAATTTCCCTCCTTTTTATGGCTTACTAATATTCCAGTGTGTGTGTGTGTGTGTGTGTGTACATGTAACATTCTTTATCCATTCATTTAGGTTGTATCAATTATCTTGACTACTATGAATAATGCTGCAATGAACACGGCTGTGCAGATATTTCCTCAGGATACTGATTTCATTTCCTTCAGATGTAACCATTTCTCATTCTTCCACAATCAACAGTCTTGCAAAGGGTGTAGTATATTTACTAATGAGGAAATGGGTGCTCTATGACTTTGGGTCAAAATTCTAATTTATACAAGTTCAAATTTAAAATAATTTTTATTAGCAACAGTAGTTTGAGTACCATCCAAGTATGAAACAGGATCTAGGGCAGATAACTATCTTCTCTTACAAATGAATGAAAGTCTAATTATTTTATTTGGAGAAGTGGTGCATTCCCCATCTGTGTCAATAAATATCATATAATAAATCATCTTGTAAAATACATGGTTTCTCCCATTCTAAGCCCCCTAATAAAAACCTCTTTAAGAGAAGAAGGAAACTTAATCACGGCTGTTTGCATTCACTAATGACTGCTGAGCCCAAGTGAGGGAGAGAGAAAAGCTGACAGAGATGTAGCCCATGTCTCACCCATGCTGATTATCTTTCTGCTCTTGCCATCCTTCATCTGGCTCTACAACCAGGCCAATAGGATATACAAAGCAGTGTTTCGCAATTAGGGTATGTGAGTTCTATTGAGGATTTTTTTTTTTTTTATTTCATGTGTTTATTTTAACAACAATCTAAAATTTTATACATAAGCACATTCTGGATATCTGCCTCTACTTGAGTGTAGCTTCATCATCTCAGTACCTGTTGCATCTGTCTTTCCTGTCATATTGAAACCCAATAGTTCACTGACTTGTTGAGGCTAATGACAAAAGCACAGATGTGAACTAAATATACCAATAATATTTTCACACCACACAAAGGTTAGATGGATATCACTGAACACTCTCGAAACAACTGTTATAAAACTGTTTCAATGAAGACAAGTGAAAGGACTTTAGAGTTAATCCTGAGCATATGGTGATAAAGGCATGCCAAACTTAAAAGAAACTGCCTTGCAGCAGCTGGTTTCATATTTATATTTTGAGCAATGATTCAGTTTTAGCAAACAACATCATCTGTCAGAGTAAAGCAATGTTTTTAAATAAAATTTTATGTTCTCTTTTCATTTTGTTTGCATTGACTGATGAGATTATTTTGGAGATTATGGGGGGAAGATTGTACAGAAATTATGAGGACCCACTCTCTACCACCAGCCATGAATTGACAGCACCATTAGGGAGGAGTAAACACGGTGTACTGCACTATCACATGTAATTTTTAGGTTATTTTAAACTAAGAAACAAAAATTAATCACCATTTTTCAACTCTTCCCCATTCAACAACCTTATATAAAGGAGTAGTATATTCATCAATAAACAAAAAATCTTCAACACTTGAAACTATTGAAAATAAAGATAAAGAAAAATAAGTTTAAACTACATTGAGGGATGTGATCATTTTTGTTTTCCTTTAAAAGGAGCCATGCACTTCTCAACTGTGAGAAACACTGCTCTTACCTGCCCATCATCTTTTGTCCTGCCTTTAGTTATAGCATCCCATTCATCCCTTGGAAAACCACTCTTCTGTTCCACGTGGTTCTAGCAGAAGTATAAATCATGCTGCTGCTTTGTCCCTTATCAAAGATATGGGCACATGACTCACATCAGAACAATCAGATTCTCTCTCCCAGGAATGTGACTATGGGGTGGAGATATATAAGGGTAGAAAACTGATAGAACTGAGTTACTTACAAGGCAATGACTATGAGTCCTCACTACTGAGGTCACTGTAACTATAGTGGGTTTCTCTTCCTCCCTGAATGCTTGTTGTTGAACTCACCATCTTATATTATGTATTATGTATAATGCATTATCCTTCCTATAAATTCCTTTTCTTTTTTTTAAGTTCATCAAATTCAGTTTCTATTGGTCACCACCAAGAATCCTAATTGAGGCACTAATCTAAACCAAACTAATCCACATTCACACAAACATCAAAAAAGAAAACCAAAACAGCACTCAAGAGTGTAAAAAAAGATAAAGAACAGCAAGACTGTGCATAATATTTTCCTCCTTTCTCTGACTAGCTTTAGATTCACTTATTAATAAATTTTAAAATTGGCATGCATTTGGCTCGATAATGTATCTCATATGACTAAACATTTCTTGAAAGCAAGAACTGAATCTCATTCATGTAGTATTTCTAACATCTTATAAAACACTTGCCATGCATAGGAGGTAGTCAGTAAATATGTTTGAACATATTTCATATGTCAATAAACAAAAATTTTTTTAAAATTCATACAATTTATTGTAAAGAGAGGCACAGGTAAGTTTTGCAGTCATTGGAGAATGATCTTTAAGAAAGGTAATAATTACTACAGAACATCCTTCACTCCACAGTAAGCTCCTTTAAGTCAGAAAATGGTTTTTATCTTTGTATCTCCATAGTCCTAAAAGTGCCTGGTATATAGGTGTAACTCAAAAATGGTTTCTTTAGTATATTAATTTATATTAAAATTAGATATAATTTGTATTATGTGGAATACAAATTATATTCTGTAGAATATTATACAAATTATATTCTGTAGAATATTCATGATATAAATTAATATGACTTGAATATGAAGATCCTTTTTATGCTCTACTCTAGTTCACACCTAATGTTCTGCCAAACTATCTGTATTACTTACCAAATTTCCTCACTAAGACTATCAAGTATGTTATACAGCAGCACCAGTTCTTCCCAATTCTATTTTTTTTAAAGATTTTATTTATTTATTTGTCAGAGAGAGAGCAAGCAAGCTTGCACAAGCAGGGGGAGTGACAGGCAGAGAGAGAAGCAGGCTCCCCGCTGAGCAGGGAGCCCAATGCGGGGCTCGATCCCAGGACCCTGGGACCATGACCTGAGCCGAAGGCAGATGCCTAACAACTGAGCCACCCAGGCGCCCCTCTTCCCAATTCTCTTAACAATACACTAGGTCTGTTGAAGTCTAAAGTGAGAACCACAGAACACTTAATTTAATTGGTAGCACACACTCTGTCAGGAGTACTGCCATTATCAGCAACTTTATTAATATATTCTAAGTCCTTTCTTCTGAAGTGCATTATACAGAAATCACTTAAACATATGCAAAACCTCTGTGACCTGGCTTGTTCTTTCTCAGGCTTCAAAAACCAGTTAGACTTACCTTTACTTCTAGTCCATCCTTATTTCACCTTTCCAATCCAAATGGGTCATTTTCATTAGACACTCAGCAGAGTTAAGGCTTTGTCTTATGTAGATTATATCTCACTTAAAAATGGATGTTGGTAAGAAGAGTTTAAAGGAAGTGGTCTCCAAAACTGAACAAAGATGTGGGAAGCATACTGGACTTCTGAACTCAGGGAAGTCACTATACTTCTTGGAGATGTAGGATTTGAAATCCACAAGTATAAATTGAAATAAAACTCCTTGCCTGAGATATTTGTCAAAACAAAACAAAACAAAACACAATTATATAGTCAATTAATCTTCAACAAATGAAGCAAGAATATGCAATGCAAAAAAGACAGTCTCTTCAACAAATGGTGTTAGGAAAACCAGACAGCTACATGCAAAAGAATGAAACTGGACCACTTTCTTATAACATACACCAAAATAAACTTGAAATGGATTAAGGACCTAAATGTTAGACCTGAAACCATAAAACACCCAGAAGAGAACACAGGCAGTAATCTCCCAGACATCAGCTGTAACATCTTTCTACATATGTCTCCTGAGGCAAGGGAAACAAAAGCAAAAGAAACAATTGGACCCACATCAAAATAAAAAGTTTCTGCATAGCAAAACAAAACAAAACAACAATAAAAAAAACCCACTAAAATTAAAAGACAACCTACTGAATGGGAGAAGATACTTGCAAATGACATATGCAAGAAAGGTTTAGTATCCAAAATATATAAAGAATTTACATAACTCAATACAAAAAAAAACCCAAAAAAACAAAACAAATAATCTAATTAAAAATGGGCAGAAGACATGAACAGACATTTCTCCGAAGAAGACATACAGATGGCCAACAGACACATGAAAAGATGCTCACCATCAGACATTATCAGGGACATGCAAATCACTTCACACCCATCAGGATGGCTAAAATTAAAAACTCAAGAAAACAACAAGTGCTGGTGAGGATGTGGAGAAAAAGGAACTCTCTGTACTGCTGGTGAGAATGCAAACTGGAGTAGCCACTGTGGAAGACAGAATAGAGATTCCTGAAAAAATTTAAAATAGAACTACCATATGATCCAGTAACTGCACTACTGGATATTTACCAAAAGAATGTAAAAGAACTGATTCAAAGGGATATATGCACCCTTAAGGTTATTGCAGCATTATTTACAATAGCCCAATTATAGGAGCAGTCCAACTGTCCATAGACAGATGAACACATAAAGATGTGGTACACACACACACACACACACACACACACACCATAGTGGAATGTTATTTAGACATAAAAAAGAATGAAACCTTGCCATTTGCCACAATATGGTTGGATCTAGAGAGTATAATGCTAAGTGAAATAAGGCAGTAAGAGAAAGACAAATGCATATGACTTCACACATATGTGGGATTTAAGAAACAAAACAAATGAACAAAGGGGGAAAAAAAAGAGAGACAAAGCCAAAAATAGGCTCTTAACTACAGAGAACAAACAGACGGTTACCAGAGGAGAGGCAGGTGGAAGATGGGTAAAACAGGGGATTAAGAGTATACTTATCTCAATAAGCACTGAGTAATAAATGGAATTGTTGAATCAATGTATTGTACCCCTGAAACTAATATAACATTGTTTGATAACTACACTAGAATTAAATTTTTTTAATTAAAAATTAAAAACTTTATAATAATCCTTTCTCTGCCATTAACTAGCTCTATGACCTTGATCAAGTTATTTATTCTCTCAGAACCTCAGCTGCCATGCCTATCCATCTATCCACATCTATACTTTGAGAGGGAACTTTTTTCTTCAAGCATATCATGCTCTCTCTTACCTTCATACTTTTGTAAATGTTAGAAATGTTCTTGCCTCCTGTTGATTGGCTGCCTCTTTATTTATTAGCCTACACTCAATCAACATCTCTTCCTAGAAATTTCCCAAACTGCTCTAGTGTCCCCTGCCTGTGCTCATACAGCATCCTGAGCATGTCTCTCCCATAACTCTTATCACATTGTTTCATTACAGCTCTTGTTGATCTACCCATCTCTTTTCTTGGACTAAGAACTCTTTGAGAGTATAGGTTGTATCTTTTTCCTAATGCTACTCTTATTACTTAATACAGTCCTGTGAGAATTAGGAGCTCAACAAGTGGATTAACAATAGATGAATAAAATAGATTCTATTCTAATATTGGTGTTTTTCATAACCAAATGGCATATTTGGTAAATATTCTACAGATATAAAAACCTCTGGAATAATGTTTGGTCTCATTAAAATATAAAATGTAAGTGAAGGAAAGAAATCTAACTACATCCTTTCCTGCTAAGAAAGGACTACAGGCAGGATCTAATGTTTTTATGACCCTTAGATCAGCTTAATTGCAATGCAGGCATTTATATAAACACAATTATGCTATTTGTAGTCAATTCACTATAAATGCATTCTTTCAATGACAGCAGAGGTTAAAGGAAAAAATGAACATCATCGTCACAGCAGTTTTCATAACTGAGTTTTGAATAATGAATAATGTACAAGAATATAATTTAAAAGCAGTTTAGGAGGTATTTTTTCTCATGAGAGATATATACATATATATACATATTATATATATATACGTATTATATATATATATATGCTAAAAAGGAGATAAGGAGGCACATTGTTTCTCATGATAGATATAGATATATTATTATATATAAATTTTCATTGTTTTATTGATAAAATGGTGTTTAATGTTACATAATAGAAAAATGCCGATGTTAATGTCACTAAACTTTTCATTTATTTTATTTTTTTAAGATGATTGATTGATTGATTTTAGAGAGAGAGAGGGAGAATGCACATGCTCAAGCATGAGGGAGAGGAAGAGGGAGAGAATAACAAGCAGACTTCATGCTGAGCCTTCAGAACAATGCAGGGCTCGATCTCATTCCCCTGAGATCATATTTGAGCCAAAATCAAGAGTCAGGTGAGTCACTGACTGAGCCACCCAGGCACCCCTAAACTTTTCATTTTAAAACATATTTTAATAGAATTTCAAGTCTTCTTTACTATCAATGTAGTGAAATCAAGTATATCTTATTTTAAGCCTAAAAAGAAATCACTAAGAAGGTTTCAAATATTTGTTAGTGGTTGAAATTTTACCATAACAAACAAGGCATACCATTCACATTGATGTATGTTTGTTTTTATCATTCGTAGTTCACAACTACAAATGCTTCATGGTCTAAGCCCAAGTTGCACTATTTCTAATACGTCAAAAACACACATATCTGGAAACCAAAATGTGTGAACAAGATGCTACTTTATTTTTCACAATTATTTTTAATTGTTATAAATGGGAAAAAGAAAAGGTGAAAATTTGAGAGTCTAAATTTCTTCCATAGTGATCAGTGAATATTATGAAGATCACTGTTCTAAAAGTTCAGTAGATTGTTTACAAATTCCCAAAAGAGCAATGCATAAGGAGAAAAAAAAGGGAGAAGACACACAATCAAAAGTTCATTTCTTAAAATCTTTGTAGTTTCTTTGGAGGAACTGAATAATAATATAGATACATCTGAAAAACCTCTGAAAGGCAGTTGATGCAAAGAAGTTTTCAATCACCATCTATTCCTTCACCATGTATACTGTCCATATTTGCAGTTGTTTTCATATTTCTTTCTTAAAATATATCAGAAAAATGAATTGATTTAGGGATTAAATAATATTTTACTCTAACATTTGGGACACTTGGGGCAACCATCAATTTTAGGAGAGGTATAAAGTCAGCAAATCTGGGGCAACTGGGTGGCTCAGTCGTTAAGCGTCTGCCTTCGGCTCAGGTCATGATCCCAGGGTCCTGGGATCAAGTCCCACATCAGGCTCCCTGCTCTGCGGGAAGCCGGCTTCTCCCTCTCCCCCTCCCCCTGCTTGTGTTCCTGCTCTCTCTATCTCTCTCTCTGTCAAATAAATAAATAAATAAAATCTTTAAAAAAAATAATAAAGGCAGCAAATCTGTACATATTATGCAAAAAGAAAAGGTCAAGCATGAACAAGTAGGGATACAATGAGTCTCATTGATGTGGGAAAAAAAGGCAAAAGAAAAAAATTAAATTTCCTTACTATTTACAGTCCATCGATAAGTCCTTGAAATTGACAGAGTGACATTCCTCTAGGAACTCAGCTGCCTCAATGTTAATACTTAGCTGAGAGCAAGAGGTGATCTTAGCTTAACATTATCCTGACTCCCAAGTTCCTGTAAGTCTAGTTTAACATACACAAATTCCTTTGGGGGTGCCTGGTTGGCTAAGTCCATTAAGTGTCTGACTCTTGATTTCAGCTCAGGGTGGTGATCTCAGGGTTATAAGATTGAGCCCCCATCTGGCTCTGCTCAGCAGGAAGTCTGCTTGAGATTCTCTCTCTCTCCCTCTCCCTCTGCCCTCCCCTCACAAATAAATAAATAAGTCTTTAAAAAAATTTTTTTGGAAATTTCCTTGATCTCTAAACCCCCCAGATATATGTTGGCAATCATCTCCCAAGCAGATGACCCACTAATATACATCTAAAGGGTCTCATGACTAAGATTTTATTACAGTAATAATAAATGACCTTTTCCTAACAATAGCTGGCCGCCTCAAGGTCCTTGAAACGTTGCTTCCAAAATTTTTTAGAGACTTATGCTATCCCTAACCCTCTCCCAGCTTGAAACTATATAATCAGCCACTCTTCGTGACTCCAGTGCAGCTAGTTCTGCCCACAGGTTCTGTCCCCGTGCTTTAATAAAACCACTTTTTGCACACAAGACGTCTCAAGAATTCTTTCTTGGCCATTGGCTCCAAACCCCATCACTTCAAACCACATCAATCATTACTTTATAGTAGAATTTAATTGACCACTGCAGCTCAAAATGCCACTGGGTTGTCATCTAAAGAAACTTGTAGCCATCAATTTAAAAATAAAAAGCTCACTTTTACCTCTTTTCAACAATCAACAAAGGATGTTGAGAAGTCACAAAATTTGCATTGTCACCATTTGGCTTTCACAGTTCTGACAGCTATCCTCTTGGTTCCCCACCAGGAGAGCCTGTTTACATGATAATTGAGTGGTTTAGACCCTCTGCTAACGAATTTTTTCAATATGGTAATGATCATCTTACCAGGAATCTCTCTTTAATTATAAAAATTTTATATACTCTTAAATCATGCCATTGGTTTTGGTTTACTTCATTTTCACTATTTATCATTATATTTTCATTTAAAATAATAGCTTTTTGTGGAGTGCTTATTCTACCTATCACTATGCCAAGAACTTTATGGAAATTTTCTCATTTAAGACCTACGAGAACCAAATTCAACAGGTGCTCCTACTATCTTCATTTTACAGATGAGAAAACTGAGGCTTAGAAAGGGTTTCTTGATTTGCTTAGTGGGAGACCCTGAACCCCTCTGAGATCTGCTTCCTGAACTCACGCTCTTAGCTGCAAATTTAGACTGCTTAAATAAAGAACATGATCATACCACTCAAAATCCCATTTTAATGACTACTGTTGCTCACAAAATATTCATCTTATTTTATCATAAGTAGACTATAAACAGGAAAATGAAATTCCTAAAACACAGAAAAACAATTGCTTTATTGAGCAAAACTACTCTTAAATCTTGATCTTTTCAGAGTATTACTATTAGCAATTTCCATCAAATTCATAAACACCCCGTGCCAAAGAGCAGAGCAAGTTTTTCTATTCAATCTCAGCTTATTCTATAGAAATAGATGCTTTATTAAAACCTATGTGCATAGTAATTATTAAACATTAATTTCTAAATTATAGACACTAATAGATTATCTAGAGCAGAAAAGACAATCTCCTACTCCTCAGGTCAAATCTCATCAAAAACTTTAACAAGTTTCAAACATTACATGGTTCAGCAGAGTAATCTCTAAATTTCATGATGTTCAATACACTCTAAATCTCTTAAATCATACACAACATTGCCCATGGGCTTCCCTCAATTCTCTAATTTACCGATTTTCTTCAGACTGCTTTACATCAAAAGCATTTTCAATGATCCTCCTGAGGACTTCCAAGTTTTATCAAGCTACTTATTTAGAACTATCCGATAATACAACCTTGGTTATTTGTACAGTATCTACACATACCCAACTCTTCCCACCTCCACAGAAATGGAAAATTAAGAAGCACCATGAAAATAAGGCTTTCATGAAAACATGAAAACGCCATGAGAGTCTATTATTTACTTATCAAAATCCTAGATGGCCATTTTTCTCATCATGAGAAGCTCTGTCTCCTTTTTTTCTGATTCTTATTTCTGCCCACAAATAATTAAACAGCAGGTAAGATTTTGCATTCAGGATTTCTTCACAGATAATATTCATTTTGTGGGATCATTCCCCATTTGTCCAGATCATAGTTTCTTAATTTATATTTTAATCTAAAATAGCATTTTTAGGGGCACCTGGGTGGCTCAGTCATTAAGCGTCTGCCTTCGGCTCAGGTCCTGATCCCAGGGTCCTGGGATCGAGCCCTGCATCGGGCTCCTGCTCGGCAGAAAGCCTGCTTCTCCCTCCTCCACTCCCCCCGTTTGTGTTCCCTCTCTCGCTATCTCTCTCTCTTGGTCAAATAAGTAAATAAAATCTTTTAAAAAATGAATAAATAAAAATAAAAATAAAATAGCATTTTTTAAAAACAGAAATTTAAAGTAGTTCATCTATATTTGTCTAAAAACTCATGATTCCAAATGGGTGATCCTTTTACCAGGTTTTATACCCCCACAATTGCCAGACACCGAGACTGTACACCTATATGGTGCTATAGTCAGAAGTTAGAGATATGACCAAAGAACCTCAGTCTCTCATAACATAAAAATGCATAATATAATGGAGTTGCTCCCAAAATGTGGGACACTTACAACTGAGTAATTGATAGGGTTCAGTTAGTACACATTTTTAATGTTAATGTAATGTATCTATTAAATACACACTGAAACATGTTACAAATACATCAAAATTATACTAGTTTAAGGACAAGGTAAAATAGTATATGGGTTTTACTTCTTTACAAGTCATTTTAACAGAAAATATGAAGTAAATAATAGGTGAGATGGTATAAGAACAATGAAAAACATATGAAAATTCTGTAAGAATTACTTAAGTTTGAAAAACAGTAATATAATTTAGCAATAACTTAAAGTTGGCTATCGTCTCAAAAGAAGCATCAAAATTAGGACAACCTAAATTATTATAACTAACCCACAGTTGTTATTGGAGTTAAAAAAGAGAATAATTTGGTTCCATATTAGTAGATAATATCTTCAGCCATATCTCAAAGCTAATGTTTTATTCAATGTGGCATTACAAGCATTAACTTTTACAAACCAAGCCAAGAAATAAAATGTGCTGCATTTTAAATAATGTATAATATTTATAGATTTTTCTCCCACTCAGATATGTGCTTTACTCTGTAAGGATGAGAAATACCAAGGGCCTGAAAAGATTTGTAAGAGCTTCTGGGGGCAGAGCAAGATGGCGGAGGAGTAGGAGACCTAAATTTCATCTGGTCCCAGGAATTCAGCTAGATAGGGATCAAACCATTCTGAACACCTATGAACTCAACAGGAGATGGAAGAAAAGAATAGCAACAACTCTCTGAACAGAAAAGCGACCACTTTCTGGAAGGTAGGACATGCGAAGGAGTGAATCCCAGTCGATATTCGGGAAGATAGACAGCAGGGGAGGGGGCCTCTGTCAGCTACTAATGGCAAGTGATAGAGCAGCGAACACAAAATCAGAATTTTTAGAAGTTGGCTCCGCTGAGGGACGTCACTCCAGTGGCTAAGCGGGGGTTGGAACCCTTGCAGGACAGTGTGGTCTCAGGACCCTCGGGGTCACAGAAAGACCGGAGCTGCCTGAGTGTGGCAGAGCTCCCAGGTATCAGAGTGGGGAAGCCAGCTGCAGAGACAGAGCAGAGGAGCGGGCTCTCAGCTCAGGGTTGCCATAAACTGTGATCAGGGGCACAGTCGGGCCACTGCTCTTCCAGCAAGGACCCAACAATAGGCAGATCTGGGGAGACTCCCCTTCCTCCCCGGGGAGGAGCAGCGCGGGAGCACACCGCAGGGATCTGCTGGGTTTGGAGACTCCACACGGGATCATGTGCCAGAGATTGAAACGCTCAGTCACAGGCCGGGTGAGCAAGGAGTGCAGTCTGGCCAGGGAGACGGGAGTGATTGACTGCTTTTCTCTGAGGGCGCACTGAGTAGTGGGGCCCCCAAGTTCTCTGCTCCTCTGGGTCGGATATTGGGAGGCCACCATTTTCACTTTAGTCCTCCAAAGCTGTACAGAAAGCTTGCAGGGAACAAAAGCTACGAGAATAAACCCAAGCAGATTACTTAGCCTGGATCTGGCAAGGGCGGGGCAATTCCGCCTCCGAAAAGACATTTGAGAACCATGGCAACAGGCCCCTCACCCAGAAGATCAGCAAGAACAGCCAGCCAAGACCAAGTTTACTGATCAATGAGAATGGGAGAACTCCAGCACTAGGGGAATACAGTACATAGAATTCATGACTTTTTTCCATGATTCTTTAGTCTTTCAAAGTTAATTTTTTTAATTTTCTTTTTTCTTATTTTTTTTAAATTTTTCTTTTCCCTTTTTCAACCAACATCTTATCAATCCCTTTTTTTAAAAATCTTTTTTATTTTTCATTTTTAGAGTCATATTCTATCCTTCATAGTAGTTACCCTTATTTTGGTATATATATATATGTATATATATATATATATATATATAAGTTGTTCTCTCTTTAAAATTTTCAGATACAGTTTCTTCTAACAGACCAAAATATACCCTAAATCTCCAGTGTATGGCTTTGTTCTAGTCTTCTGCCTGATCTCATTCTCTCCCTTTTTTTTTAATTCCTCTTCTTTTTTTTTTCAACCAACTTGTTATCTTATCAATTCCTTTTATAAAATCTTAAATAATTTTCTCTTTACAGTCATATTCCATCCCTTCATCGTATTAACCCTTATTTCTATACATATATAAGTTCTTCTTTCCTTAAAATTTTGGGAGGCACTTTCTTCTAACAGACCAAAATACACCCAAAATCTAGTGTGTGGCACTGATCTATGCACCGGCATGATCATATTTGATCATATTTTATTCTTTTTTTGTTTTGTTTTGTTTATCTTTTTCTTTTCTTTTTTCTTTCTTTCCCTTTCTTTTCCCCTGGTTTCAGGTCTCTTCTGATTTGTTTAGTGTATATTTTCCTGGGGTCGTTGTAACCCTGTTAGCATTTTGTTCTCTCATTCATCTATTCT
>NW_023270426.1:8087790-8268099 GCF_011800145.1 Mirounga leonina
GGATGCGGAGAAAGGGGAACCCTCCTACACTGTTGGTGGGAATGCAAGCTGGTGCAGCCACTCCGGAAAACAGTATGGAGGTTCCTCAAAAAGTTGAAAATAGAGCTACCCTATGATCCAGTAATTGCACTACTGGGTATTTACCCGAAAGATACAAATGTGGGGATCCAAAGGGGTACATGCACCCCGATGTTTTATAGCAGCAATATCCACAATAGCCAAACTATGGAAAGAGCCAAGATGTCCATCGACAGATGAATGGATAAAGAAGAAGTGGTATATATATACAATGGAATATTATGCAGCCATCAAAAGGAATGAAATCTTGCCATTTGCAGCAACATGGATGGAACTAGAGTATATTATGCTGAGCGAAATAAGTCAATCAGAGAAGGATATGTATTATATGATCTCACTGATATGAGATATTCTTAATCTCAGGAAACAAACTGACGGTTGCTGGAGGGGTGGGGGCTGGGATGGATGGGGTGACTGGGTGATAGACATTGGGGAGGGTATGTGCTATGGTGAGCGCTGTGAATTGTGTAAGACTGTTGAATCACAGACCTGTACCTCTGAAACAAATAATACATTATATGTTAAAAAAAAAAAAAAAAGAAGAAGATAGCAGGAAGGGAAAAATGAAGGGGGGAAATCGGAGGAGGCGACGAAGCATGAGAGACTATGGACTCTGAGAAACAAACTGAGGGTTCTAGAGGGGAGGGGGGTGGGGGGATGTGTTAGCCTGGTGATGGGTATTAAAGAGGGCATGTACTGAATGGAGCACTGGGTGTTATATGCAAACAATGAATCATGGAACACTACATCAAAAACTAATGATGAAATGTATGGTGATTAACATAACCTAAAAAAAAATAAGATTTATGGGCGCCTGGGTGGCTCAGTTGGTTAAGCGACTGCCTTCAGCTCAGGTCATGATCCTGGAGTCCCGGGATCGAGTCCCGCATCGGGCTCCCTGCTCAGCAGGGAGTCTGCTTCTCCCTCTGACCCTCCCAACCCTCCCCCCTCTCATGTGCTCTCTCTCAGTCTCTCTCTCTCAAATAAATAAATAAAATCTTTAAAAAAAATAAATAAATAAGATTTGTAAGAGCTTCTTAAAAGCCTTTCTAGAAATTTATTTGAGCTAGAAATATTAGGAACCATGTAAAATAAAGCAAAACTAAGAGTAAAGCAGATTCCATTCCTGACTACATTACAATAAGAATGTGAGGAAAAGCAGGTTCCATTTAACAGGTACAAAAGAGAACACTGGAGAATTTGTATAAGTCAGATTAGGTAAAGTTTTGAATTTTGCTCACTCTCATAAATTGTGCGAATGTATGGCTTTATTTATTACTTAGGGGAAATTAAATAGAGTTAATTCTTAAAAACAAATTTCTTTAAATAAAATATATGTCTTTTGTTTCTATTTTGGACATAAGCCTCCACTATGAGTTACTATTTTTAGAAAAAAAAAGCCAAATTATAAATACAATTTAAATATAGACAATATTAGAGTATTCTAGACACAAGTGTTTCAATAGCAAAGGTCAACAGTATGGTAATTCAGAAGCAAATAAGACATACATGATTTCACACATAAAATTTATATAATTTATATAAGTGATACTTCAAAAAAGATTCAGAAAAATTATAGGATGATATGTAGTGAAATTCATAGCACAGTTACAGCTCCTGGTAATGGTGATTGCTGCCTGAAAATTATTTCACAGAAGTAATTCAAAAATAACAAACTATACTTTAAAAGGCTTTGTCATAAAAATTGCCACAGACAATAGCTGGGGGGCAAATTAGGGAGATGAGCCTCAGGCACTCTAGTCAGCTTGTAAGATTAACCAAATGTATGTCCATCAAGACTAAAATATACAGCTTCAGCACAGCAAAGGAATTGGCAAGTCACTAAGGTTAACTGTTAGAGGTACACAACATGTACACACAGCAGTAGCCATCACAAAGCCCTCTCCATCTCCACCACAGGAGGGACACGTAGGACAGACTGGAGACAATAATTCTCTATCTGCCTTCAATTTATGAAAGTAGGGTTTGGATCAAGTGTCCATTCTTACCACTATGATATCTTACTGATAAATATTTATTCCTCCTTCTCACATGGTCTTTCAGTCTGCTCCTTCCTTCCTTCCTTTCCTTCCTTCTTTCTCTGCCCTTTCCTCCCCTCCTCTCCCCTCCCTTTCCCTTCCCTTCCCTTGCACCCGTCCACCCTCCCTCCCTACTTTTCTTCTCACTTTCTCGTTTCTTTTTTGTTTCTTACTGAATAAATCCAGTTGTTTATAATATACTGTTCAGGACTATCATGATTACTGGTCCTTACAAGGCCTCTTCGGTTTTGTATCCATTGTTATATTACTTGTATCTTTTATTCCCTTCAACCAAACATCCAGGTATTAGCTTCATACAGATTTATCCATGCAATGTTAAAGGGTCATAGGTGACCATAACTTAGAACTTAAAATGATGGTGCTTGACAAATTTTCTGTTTTTTACTCTCTACATACAATCTAAATTCATTCCTCTGCCCTCTACATAGTATTCCAAAAGTATGCATATGACACATTTGTGGTGTCCAATACCCCAGCAGCAATTATCTTCCTGGGAGATAAAAATACTAACAATACAAGGTTGTTATTGCTGTGATTAAACCTATTTAAAATAACCTGCTTATTCTGAAATAATCCTTTCTAATTTGTCTACTCCTTAATCCTATATCAAGTTAACATTTTTTCATTTCTGAAAGAGAGAAAGATATACATAGTGAATAAATAAAGCATGTAGTTAATCTTTCACAACTGACCTTTAGCAGAAAAAGACTGTCAAATTATCTTCTTCCCATGCAATTTATCACTGTCCTTTGTTTTCTGAAAAAGTGGAGAGATGTCCTTGAGCCAGATAGCTTCACAGGATATTTGATGAGTTCCTAAGGATACATATGAAATGTCAAAGAAATATTGCTACTGGATCCTTTTACCTTCCTTCTGCTCTTTACCGTTCCCTTATGGACTCCGATTGCTTATTACTTTGACAACAATAGAATATGTTACTGATGTGACTACAAAATCTCTAGACTAGAATTCAAGCTCTTTTAGCTTGATGATAAAGGCATCAAAAGTTGATTTTAACAAAGATGTTGAGTCTTTTCTCTCTTTCCTTTGCTCTATTTTAGGCTATTTGTACTACCATGAAGTCCCAACCAGGAACTTGAATTTAGAATTATGAGAAACAGCATATTCTTGGGAAACTATGAACTTAACCAGCTGAGAAATCACCTTCTTAATAAAGCCTCTTCAAATCACTATTCTTAAAGAATTTTAGTTAAATGTACTGACAATATCTTCCATCAAAACTTCTAAAAGAGTGAGTGACTTAAACACAGTGGAAACTCAAATATTTTTTTCAATGAACAATTTAAAACTGAAATGGTGAGTTTGGGCATGAGGTCACGGAAAAAGATCCTTGGTTCATTCATAAAGATCACCTTCTTCTGCGTATGATTCAAACAGACTGTATAAAAGTAAACCAAGTTTCTAACATCAGAGGGCGTGAGCACATAATAAAAGTACACCCTTCCAATTACTTGCTGAGAGTTCTCAACTTGAAACTTCAACTTTTAAGAGCAAAAGTACTACAAGGGGATGGTCATAAAAATGAAGAGCCCACCGTCCCTATAGTATGACTCTTTCTCCAAAACTTTTCTATCGTTCTGCAGTTTAAAACTACTTATTTAGACTGGAAAATATCACTGATACCTACTGACCTGCCACTAGCAGGACATGCTGGCATGTGGAACTGCATGTTCACATAATTATGGTGAGCATACATCTCAGCCCCACACTGCCACAGGCAAAATGCAATACAGGACTCAGCATTTCATTACATTCTCCTAGTAAAATATCCTCCCAACAGGGTATTATTAACTTTTACTAACTCTTTTGCTCTTTACATTTTAACTTAATATTTAAGTGTTAAAGTAAAAGAGATAAATCTTGTAATTTTTTTTAAATTACAGATAAACCTCTGCTTTTATCTTACGGATGAGACTACTTACAGTCTTATCTGCGATGTTTAAAGTTTGATCACCACCCACCATCCTAGTCCTCTTTCCTATGCCAGAAAAAAACACTACAGTTAGATTGACATGAAATCATCCACATAACTTCTTGTGTATTATATTTACCTACATACATATGTAGCAGTATAAAAAAAAAGAATGATCTTTTAATTGAAGAGAGCAGTCACATAAATATCACACTGTTGAACTAATACTTCAATTTCCTTTTTCCACTCAACATTTTCAAAAGGTTATTGTTGAGAATTGTAAAGAAATCAATTAAGTTTTGCATGTTGGCCTCATATTTTTCAGATTTGATGAATTTGCCAATACAATCTAACAACTCATTTGTCTACTCATTTTAATTTTTTCTTGGTTAATTTTGGTTCTCCATATGGCCGTAGAAAATTGTCATGTCGGGGGCACCTGAGGGGCTTAATCGGTTAAGTGTCTGACTCGACTTCAGCTCAGATCATGACCTCAGGGTTGTGAGACAGAGCCCCATGTTGGGCTCTGTGCTGGGCATGGAGCCTGCTTGAGATTCTCTCTCTCTCTTCTTCCCTCCTCCCCTCCTGCACGCTCGCTCTCTCTCAAAAAAAAAAAAGGAAAAAGAAAAAGAAAATTGTCATTTCCTCTAGACGTTCTAATTTTTTTTCCATAAAGTCTGCCATGGTAGACTACTACCTGGTAGCACTACAAGTAATAACAAACTGGAGTCATTTGTGCTTCCTTATTGATGACATTTACCAAAGGTTCTTATCACTTTCAAAAGAATATTAAATTCACTGATAAAATCTTCTGGGATTTTTGTTTATTTATATTTTATTTTTAATATTTCTGCCTTCTTTTCTATTTCAGTAATTAATTTCTTCTGAATTAGATGGAGGTATATTTTATTTTTAGTCTCTTAAAGTTCATTTCATTTGCTTTCAATATTTCATTAGTTTTACCACATATTTAAGTCCTAAATTTTTTGAGTGTACTGCTTTACCCACACCCACAAATTTGGATATGTGGTACCCATATACTTGTTCACTTATGAACATCTTATAATAGCCATCTGCATTTCCATTTGAACACAAACATCATTTAGAGTTATGTTTTTATTTTCTAGTTGTGTACTTTCCTGAGTATTGATATCTAATTACATTATATTGGGATCAGGAAATGTATTCTGCAGGAAAACAATTTTTGCCATTTGTTGAGATTTACTCCAAGGTTAAACATAAAAAAATTTGAAAAATATTTTTATTTGTTTGAAAATAATGTATATTCTATATTTTGGGAGTAGGAAATTTGTTCAAGTCTATTAGATCAACCCTAGTATCGAGGCTGTAATTTTCAATAACCTTAATTTATTTTTAATCTTTTAAGCTGTCTTCTCTGAGTGATGGATATTAAAATTTCCTGCTATGTTTGTAGATTTTATATTTTTCAAACTGTCTAATAAATTTCAAGCAAATTTGTTAGGTGCATAAAGGTGCTATTACATGTTTTTGCTCTTCATGATGAATTGTTCTTATTATATGGAAACACTCCCCCATGTTCCTCTGCTTATTCAGCGTTGTAATGAACATAAATATAACATCTATTATCTGGATTTACCTAGATTTACAGGTTTTTAAATTAATTTGAGCCCCAATTTTTTTTAAAAGGTACATTTAACATATTCACATTCACTGTGGTTACTGATCTGTTTGTTGTATCTCTTACTGTATCATTTTGTATTTTTATTTTTACTATGCTTTTTGTTTTTTCTTCTTTTGGGGGTGGTTTTTGTTTTTGTTTTTTTTTTTGTTTTTGGCTTGTGTCTGTTCTTTTTTCCTCTATTGGTTTTACATATACACTCTACTTCTTTCTTCCAGTCATTAGGAAATTGCTACCCCTTACACTTTTTTTCTTCTAATAATATCTAGAATTCATCAATATGGTCTCCACTTCAACAGAACAGTAATATGCTGTATCTATCTTATTCCTTCTCTCTACTTGCTTCTGTCCTTCAATTTCCCATGTTGATATAGTTCGGAATTTTCATTTCAAATTGTTTTTAAGCATTTTAAAGATTAGAGTTGGCACTGTTTCCTAATTCATTTTCTCCCCATTAATTTTTGTATTTCACTATTAGCTCATTCATTTTTATTTTGCTAGAGTAATCCTTTAGTAATTCTGGGAATGCTTTATCTTTGAAATCAAGCAATTTTAAGTTTTTATCATAATAATTTGGAATCTATAGGAAGTTACTAGGTTTTTGGTTTTAATAATTTATAAGATTAATCATCTGCTTTTAGATATACACTTACCAATACAAGTACAACTTTATAAAACATATTTGGTTCCATATTTCTTTAGAAAGTTGTCTTTGACTACCACTGCTGCTCACTATGAACAATTAGGAAATTTTAATACTGCCAATTTTTCTTTCCTCATTTTCTTCTCTATCACCTGATTTGGGATGGTTTTATAATTATTCCTACTTCAAGTGTTTATCTTCAAAGTTTCTGAAATTATACTTTGTACTTACCACTTTACCTATTAGTTCAGACATTACCTAAAACTGAAAGTGAAAGTCAGGATTCTTCTATCACCAAAATCCATTCTGACTTTTAAAAGCTCTAATTCTAATTGCATTTGCTCCATATTTTTCCTTAAAGAACTACAGAATGCTCATTTGTAAAGCCACCGATGTATAAAGGCCACTACTGTCTGTGGGAAGTGAAAGTGAATTCAATTAAAATTTACTAAGAGATAATAATTTGGTAAGTACATATACTACTTAAATCCAGCACCATTTTTTTTTTTATTTCCAAGCTTTTCAGGATCTATTCGCTTTAAAAAAAAGAAAAAAAAAACTGTCTTCTCAGAGATAGTCTATTAATCAATCTACTGGCAATTAATTGTAGGACATATTAACTCCTCAGTTTTCATAGCAGATAATTCTAGGACAAGGGGGAAGAAAAGCCCAGCGTGTGCAAGAATAACTATGTTGCAGAAGTACCTAAAAATAAGACCACCAAAATCACGTCTGCTGATTCTACACAGGAAACAAATTATTCTGAATCCCAAATAAATTTTCAAAAAGAAATGTAGAATGGAAACAGAGTAAGAATAATAATCCTGAAAAAATAGTGCAATTATGTAGACTATTGCATTGACAATGAAAAAGTAACAGCTATGGAAGGGTTGGATTTTAAAATAGCAAAATATGGGAAAATTTTCAAAAAGTAGTATGAAATGCAAGGGTTAACAATTACTGCATGTAGGGGATAAGGGAGTTGAAGGAATTAAAATCATTCCAAGTATCCATAGCAACCACTGAAATGGTTCATTATCTTTACTATTTATTAGTTTACAAGACTAATGTATGCTGCCTATAAAATATTTAAGTATAACAGAACTATGTAACATAGAAAGAAGTCTCCCATGACCCAAGCCCAAAGTAAAAAAACAAATTACATATTTTTAAAGCATACAGACACACTTGAACAATGTTTTTATATTTGTTTTGTGTTTCTGTTTTTAGGCATTTATAACATTTAATAGTTTGGGATTCCTTTTGACAAAAAGAAGGGCATAGATGGGACACAATTTGTTTAACTTGTCCCTTATTAGGCAACAATTTTCTTGCTTCCAATTTTTCACAATTTGCAAATGAGGGTACAATGAATATTCTCAATTAATATGTAAACATATCCATATACATTTGTGAAGTGTACCCATAGTTCTCAAAATAAGATTGCTAAATCAGGGGGTATAAACAATTCACATTTTAAGGCATACCACTAAATTTCTGTAAAAATTACTGGAGTATTAGAGTATTATACACCTATCAAGGGCACTGGCTTTTCCCCCACATTGTCATCAACACTGGATAAGAAATTAAATATGTTGATTTTAAGAGTTCTTAAAACATTCTATTGGAAACACTCCAACCTATTCCCCCAGGACAGCAGAAGGAAGAGGATTGTACTGAAAATAACAGTACTGACAGAAGAGAAGGGTGTCTGGCTGGCTCAGCCAGTGGAGCATGTGGCTCTTGATCTCAGGGTTGTGAGTTCGAGCCCCACACTGGGTGTAGAGATGACTTAAAATATGTTTTTTTTAAAGACATATGTATTTATTTTAGTCAGAGAGGGTGCATGAGCATGCATGCACAAACATGTGCACAAGGGAGAGGGGCAGAAGGAGAAAGAGAGAGAGACTCTCAAGCAGACTCCCTGCTGAGCTCAAGCCCAATGCCGGGCTCCATCTCATCATCCTGAGATCATGACCTGAGCTGAAATCAAGAGTCGGACACTTAACCAACTGAGCCACCTAGGCGCCCCAAAAAATAAAACCTAAAAAACAAAAAAAAACATTAAATAGGAGAGAGACACAAATGCAAATGTGAATCCTAAAATCCTAACTAAGGAAACAGTTAAAGGTTATGATGAAAAGAGTAGTCCACATGGTTTTTAAAATAACAATAACCTTCTAGAATGCATAAATTCGGGGCACCTGGGTGGTTCAGTTGGTTAAAGCGACTGCCTTCGGCTCGGGTCATGATCCTGGAGTCCCGGGATCAAGTCCCGCGTCGGGCTCCCTGCTCAGCGGGGAGTCTGCTTCTCCCTCTGACCCTCTCCCCTCTCATGTACTCTCTCTCATTCTCGCTCTCTCAAATAAATAAATAAATCTTAAAAAGGGAAAAAAAAAAAGAAAAGGAAAAAAATGCATAAATTCTATGCAGTTTTTCTCCAACATAAAGAAGAACTTGCCTGTGAAATATTGATCAACCAGAAAATAATTATTTCCAACTCAAATGTAACTGTTACAGAAGATGTGATAACAAATTACCTGAAGTCAATGACAATAAAAGTTAAGGGCTTCTTCTGAGTTTAGACTCAGTTTTTAACTGTCTTTTTAAATCTGTTCAGTCAGAACCAACTGTGTGCTCTATATTTAAAAAGCATTTTAAGATTTGCTATTTCCTCTAACAGTATCATCATGCATGGTATTACCATTGAAATAAGAGCTCTTGTGATGTTGTATTTTCTTTTACTTTAATAGAAAGGAGTAATTAAATAGAAATAAAATTAGACTCAACTTACACAACTAAACTGAAACCACCACTTACCTGAGTCCTTCAAACACTCATTTAATCAATACGTGTTTTTAATGGTAATAGTTACATGCTTACTAAGACAGCTTAATTAAGAAATACAATGATGTAATTAGAAAAGTACTAAAGGAAGCCATCTGGACATTTAATCTCTCAACCTATAGACTATCTGTATTCCTTTTATGTTTTTAAAATGCATTTAGGAACAATTTGATGAGCCAATATAGCAATACCAGATGTACTCTGCAAACTGATTATGAAGCAGATGGTTTTATGATCACACTTGTGTCTTAAAAGGTGTTATTCTATTATGTAAGGTTCACATTTACGACACATGCTTCTTGTTTAGCATTGTGGATGGTGTCATTCTGTCAGAGCATCTCAGACATTTCTCTTCCTTTGCATCTGTTCAGTAAATAGGCTGACTGATTCTCATAGCAGGAGGGATAAATTATCCAATTACATTGCTGGGAGGATGGTATATTACACAATCCTTATGTTCTTATTAACATGATGACATCAGTATAACTTCTACCAGAGGCAACCATGGAAAATCAACACAGAAGTCTAAAAGCCAAGTCAGGTTGTGTCCAGTTTATTAAGTGTCTGATCCATGTAACCTAACAAGATTCAACATGAACATTTTATTCCTTAATGGTGTCTTTCTGCTATATACCATTTAGTTTGCTTAAACAAGCTTAAAGGTAAAACACACTCTGGAAATAATTCTATATTATGAGACTATAATCATAATTATTCTAGGCATACTAAACTAATAATAAAAATATTAGCCTCTACTTAGCCATAATAGAAAATAAATGTGACTGCAGTGATAAGCATGCCTTTCTGAAGAAAGCAATTAAGTATTAGGCTTTTTGCTCATGCACCAAATTTCAATTTTGTCATTTCTTTAGAACATAATGAAATGTAAGAAAAGCATTTCAAGGAGAGCCTGACTTGTCTATAAACTCAGTCTGTGTCCTGACATCCTGGCAATGTTCCCTGCCTGATTTGTTAAGGTAACTTAATTCTGGATTGGAGAGATCCAGTGGGATTTATTCTATTATCTTAATGACTAGATTAGTACTACTGAGAGGCAAAACCTTCATTCATTCAACTCAACTAGCTCTTATTTGCCACCTACAAAATGCTCCTGTACCAGCCACCAAGGACACAGATATAAGTGGATCTTGTGCGTGCCCTCAAGGAGATCACTGTCCAGTGGCAAAGCAGGATGCAAACAATTATTTGTGTGTGTCAAAAAGAATTACCATTATTGTAACAAATATTAAACTGTAGTTAATGGTGTTCATAATGAGGTATTAAAGAGGAAGTTTACTGATGTCTGTCATTTACATTAAAATGCACCTAAAATAAGATAAATTAATAATGGATAGAGAGATGAATATACAGATAAATAGATATGCTATATAGCAAATATAGTAAAAAGTTCATGATATAATCTAGGTAGTTGATATACAGGTATTTACTATAGAACTATTTTAACCTTTTTATATATTTGAAATTTTTATAATAAAATGTTGTAAAGGAAAAGAAAGCAGGATGCTTACAACCGAAATTATGGAGGAAAGAGGGAAGTTGTTAGTTATGGCTAGTTTATAGTAAGAACGTGAGAGAGTTGGCTGTTTTAGGTGAGAAATGGGATAAATAAATGAAAATCAAGGAATTGAGAAACCAAGGCAGGGAGCTGGAAGATTCATCTACCTAAGTCTGTACTGAAATCATCAAAATTTTAAATTTGCTATACCAGAAAAAGTTACAGTTAACCGGTATATAAATCTTCAAGGAATGAGAAACTGGCCAATAATGAGTGACAGAGTCTGATGGCAGAAGCTTCGAGGCTAGAGGTTAGGAAGAAGAGAGAGAGACAATGTTCTGGATACAACAGAAATAAGAAGGGCATTTATTCCAATTTCAGGCTCAGGGGCACAAGGACCACAGGAGAAAAATTAGTCACTACTTGAGAAAGCTACACAAAAAATAGTACAGTAAGGGTAGAACCAAATCTTGGTTAGAGTACTAAGGTAAAGAAAATGTTTAATGAAGAGTCTGAAGGACATTTGATAAAGACAAATCACAAGTTCCAGAAAGTGCACTAGCAGAATTTAGAAAATGAAATTGGGAATATCAGTAAAAAATGAGTCAGATAAGGTTAAACACAAGCTATAGGAGGATGAGAGTCCAGATCTTCTAGTGGGGAATAAAATACGCAGTAATAAAAAATGTTATGGGTCTCAGAAGACCAAATGGGATGATTAAGCTTTGAATGATGTAAGGGGAGAAAGACTTGTGGGTATCTTGTCAAAGCATGCAGAAAGAGTAGATATTTATCATGTAGACAGGCAAGGAAGGGATTTCCAAAAAGTGGGAATAGCCTGAGTAGATATTCAGAGGTACGTAACAAAAGAATGTTTTTCAGGGAGTACAACCAGTTGAACATCTGAGGTGTATAAAGGGCAAAGGTGAGAGTTCTAACAGCAGAAGTTGTAGACAGAGGCAGGGTGTTACAGGCCATGGGAAGGGTTTAATAGTTATCCTGTAAGCATTGGGGAACCACTGAAGAATACATAACTTTGTCACAAAGATTATTCTGGACTCAATATGGCCTGAATTGGATAATGTCACTCTAGAAGTAGAAAGTCCAGCTAAGAGGATTATTCCAAGAGCAGGTGACAAATGATTAATGCCTGAGCTAGAAATGTGGCATGAGGAATGGAGAAGCATGGATAGGGATGTCTTTAGAAAAAAGGACCAAGCTTTAGGGGAAAAAAAAAAAAGCCTACAGCAATTGATGCAAAAAGCAAGATAATGAGAAATATCTGTGACAGACTCAGGTATCTGGGATAATCATGGAGCCAGTCACTATACAGGAAGTAATGGAAGCTGGGAGGATTTAGAGGAAGCTAAGAAGCTTCGATTAGGAAAAGTATAATAAATTGCTTTTGTAGTATGAACTTGAATACAAATGTGAATGTATATAGTCACATTTGGGTTACAGAATCAGAGAAAAAGTGTAATAAGATAAAATAAAAAGAGAATAAATAAGGATTGCTAAATAACTTTTAGCCATTTTAAATATTGAACTAAAAATCTGATCGTTCCCTGTCTGTCCATTGCTAGTTCAAGCATTACAATCAAAGAATGAAAATTAGTAGAAAAGAAGCATAGAAATCAAGGGAGATTTACAGGATTAACATATTTATTATAAGACATTCTCGGGTGCCTGGGTGGCTCAGTTGGTTAAGCAACTGCCTTCGGCTCAGGTCATGATCCTGGAGTCCAGGGATCGAGTCCCACATCGGGCTCCCTGCTCAGCAGGGAGTCTGCCTCTCTCTCTGACCCTCCCCCCTCTCATGCTCTCTATCTCATTCTCTCTCTCAAATAAATAAATAAAATCTTTAAAAACAAAAAAGACATTCTCACTTAAAAAAATTAATATTCATAAAGTTAAAATATGCAAATAGGTAGAAAAGTGTAATTCTGTAATTCTGTAATTCTGATATATGATCTCAATATTTTTGATTTAGTAATACTTTTATGAGTCATAACATTTTAATTATGAGCCTATTACTATTGGGCCCTGATATGTTATGGAGGCAACAAAATGGGAAGCAATGTCTTCACTTAGAATAGCTGTAGAGTTGAATGAAATAAAGCTTAATGTTATTCCAATATCTTTGCTTGTGTCAACCTAGAAATTCACATGGTTCCTTTATTTCACGAGCAGTGATGACCCAATATTTTGGCTATGGCACCAGATTGGTGCTATTCTGCAAACCTCAATGCAAAGTCAATGAAAAATGGACTTAAACCCTAGTAAATATATTAAAATATACATGACCATAGGAAACTGTGTTTCTTCAATTAAAGTTCAGAATCATTTCATACATGCATTTTTTTATATCACATTCCAATACACTTAGAGCATAAAATATCTCTGATCAGCGGATCCATGTAGAAATCACTTTTCTTATGGGTGGCTCAGTGGGTTAAGAATCCATCTCTTGATTTCAACTCAGGTTATAATCTCACTGTCATGAGACTGAGCCCCTGTAGGCTCCATGCTGGGTGTGGAGCCTGCTTAAGATTGTTTCTCTCCCTATCCTCTGTCCCTTCCCCTACCTCCACTCCTGTGCACTCCCCCTCTTTCTTAAATAAATAAATAAACAAACAACCATACAACATTGCAATTGATTTCTACATTTAAAAATATTATTATGAGGTTTTCTCATGTTAAATGTGATAACATGAAAATTTAAAGTTCACTTCCTAAAAACTGAAAAAAAAAAAAAACACATTTATCTCAAAACTAAAAGGCCATTTCCTTGCTGTGGAACCATCTTGCAAAAATCTTTATAAGGTAAAATTCATGTCTAAAACTATAGCTTTAAACATTTGTTTGATTGCTAGTATTTCTTATATTAATGACTGGACATATGCTAAGTAAGATATAATCCTCTTTTAGCTATAGCCAATATAACAAAACTGAGGCAACCGTAAGAATTTTAACATTTATAGTCTGGTTGTAGCCCTGCATTAGTGCTGCTGAATTTATACATTGAAAATAAAGAAGGTAGGTTTTAACAGGGCAGGCTGATGATGCTGACAAGTAATTGTTATCCATCTATCTAGGATTCCTGACAAGAGGTTGTTATTCATGATTGCTTAATTTAAGCACTATTAGAATTAGGTCTTTTTATCATCCAAGTAGCAAAAACTGGACAACTCCATTTAAAACTGAGTTCTATTCTGATAAAGATATACATAGCATTCAAATCAAGATATAATCTGGGTGCCTGGGTGGCTCAGATGGTTAAGCATCTGCCTTCAGCTCAGGTCAGGATCCCAGGGTCCTGGGATTGAGTCCCGCATCAGGCTCCCTGCTCGGAAGGGGGCCTGCTTTTTCCTCTCCCTCTGCTGCTCCCCCTGCTTGTGCTCTTTCACTCTCTCTGTCAAATAAATAAATAAAATCTTTTTAAAAAATCAACATATAATCCAACATACATACTCAACCACTTCCCCAAAATCTGAAACAAATTAGGTCACTGCAGAATAAATTAAGGACCAAGTACTTCGGCAATTTTAAGAATTTCTTCCTTCCACGTCTTTCCTCTCAAGTCTTGTGTAAATGGCTCAATGAAAATGACCTTTGGATTCTCCAACTCTTTTAAAGCAATTATCTTATAGACGCTTTGACTTTACCATTGATCTTGATCTCTTTTCATCCTACAGCCTACAGAGTCCCTAACATTCTTTCCTTTGCCTCCAGTTTTCAGCCCAATAATCACTTCTGGAACTTAGTAACAGAACTTGGTTTTCCTGTTTTTAACTTCTGCACTATCTTAAAATACAACTAGTTCTCCCTCTCTTGACTCTTTCTATACTAGTTTACTCTGGGAAAGCAGTATGTCTGATCACAATGTAGCCTAACTGCACCCTCCCCCAGCAACCTGATTGATTTATGAATCTCCACCTTAAGATAATCCATATCCCTTTGCCTACCTTATTTTTTCCTTATGATTCTCATTCCTGTTGCTTTTTCTCCTAGCAAAAAAGAAAACTATTAAGGAGCAGTAATATTTCAATTTGTCTGAAATACATCTAGGAAAAGAGAGGAAGAGAGTAGCTGAGTAGCTTATATGTACCTTCTTATGTAACATGAATTACCCTTACTAATTCTCTGACCAACTGGTCAACAGAGTAGGATTAAGAACCCAGTGAGGTAGATACTTTTTTCCAAAGTCGGTGCTTATTTTCTAAAAAAGTATTAAACAAAAAACCCCAGAAAACCCCTTAGTCATTTTTTTGATTATGCTAACAAACCAATTCATTTTTAACTAATAAAGGCAGGATGCCTGGGTGGCTCAGTCCGTTAAGTGTCTGCCTTTGGCTCAGGTCATGATCCCAGGGTCCTGGGATTGAGTCCTGTGTCTGGCTCCAGGTGCCCCAGATTTGTTCTTTTAAATAAAAGAAACAGAAATGAAAAGTAGGGAACACCTTAAATTACCCTTGACAGATACTTCTTTTAGATTAATTAGAACAAAATAAGGGTAAGTGGAAACCCACCACTTCATGCAAGAAATGTTAGGTGGACTTCCAAAGCATGTGGTTTGCAAGGGTACGTGCTGTAAGTTTTATCTTATGGAATTAAGACAGTCTATCTAGAGGATCCATCCACTACCCTAGTTTTACAGGTGATGATCCTGAGGTTCAGGGAAATGAAGTGACTTATGCAGGGCCACAGAGCTAATACATTTTAATACTAGGACAACTGACCCTTGAACAGCATGGGTTTGAACTGTGAGGGTCTACTTACACACAGATTTTTTTTCAATAAATAAAGTACTTCCTCTTCCCTATAATTTTCTGAACATTTTCTTTTCTCTAGTTTACTTTATTCTAAGAATACAGTACAAAATACAAATAACATACGAATATGTGTTAATTGACTGTTTATGTTACTAGTAAGCCTTCAGGTCAACAAGTTATTAGTAGGTAAGTTTCTGGGGAGTCAATTGTATATGCGGAGTTTGAATGTGTGGGGGTTGGTGCCCCTACCGCCACCCCATGTTATTCAAGGGTCAACTGTACTAGATATAGAAGCATTCTTATTTATTTATATGTATCTTAAACCTAGTAATATTGTCTTGGCAGCATCGTAAGTTATTCATTAAATTTTAGCTTGCTCAATCCTGGAAAGGTCTCAGAACATCAATTTAGAATTCTCATTTTCAGATCTATGTTAACACTGAGTCAAAAAGCCAGTTTAACTTAGGTTCATTCTGTATTTGCTCAATTCTGCATTTTTATGAGGATTCATTTAATCCACTGCTCAATCTGCCTTTATGCTCATAGCAATCCAACTTTCTGTTCATCTTCTACTATTAATAAAAGTCTTGGATATTAAGAAAGCCTGACTCTTTTTCTATGCAGAATATTGTGAATGTAGCCAGGTATTCAATCCCACCCTGCACTACTATGTAACCCTGGGGCATAAAAATCACAGACTAGTCTATGTTAATAGCCTGGCTATTCTGCTAGATGCTGGAGAATAAAATAAGGAGCCAAACTACCCCTGGTACCTGCTGACACTGAGGAGACAGATATTAAACCAGCACACTAATAGCCATATGATTTTAAAAGTTATTTAAGGAAAATAACAAGTCTGGTGAAAGCACACAATAAAGACTTTCAACAAATGTTTATGGAATAAATTCGAGGGCACAGATCATATATGATGACTGTGAGGACTGGTACAAAGAGATGGTAACGTTAAGCTGTACCACATTGTCAAGGATCTTAAATAGCAGGCTAAGTGCTTACACTTTGCATAACAAAATGTATAAATAAAGTGAGCCATTAAAGGTTGTAAAGTAGAGGAACTACATAATCCTATTTACATTTTAGAAAGAAGACTATGATAATAGTGAGATGGTGACATGCTTGGCTAAAACTAGAATCAGGAAGCTAGGTTTGCTGACGATTCCAAGAGTTCAGGTAAAAGGTAATGAGGGCCTCAATCTAATAGTGAGACAAAAGGCGCAGGAATGAATTTGAAAGACATTTCATGGATACTTATAACATATTGGTGACTAATAATCCACTAAAATGTCAGGGATAAGAGAGATAAGAGATTATAGTTAACCAAATGTTTCTTGTTTGGGTGGCTAAGGCTATGCCAGTAAATAAGGCAAAACAAAGAGAGGTATTGTAAAAAGATCAAAGGAAGAAAAAAGTAGCTCCTGATGTAGAAGACCTGGTCTGAAGCACACAGGTTGGCCTAAGTGTTACTACAAGACATCTGATGCTCACAGCTAAACTATGATCTGCTCTTGGACACTAATGATCTCACCAAATGTCAACATCAAACAAGGCAACCCTGAGACCATGACGAAGACAAAAAGATAACCACTGTGAAAACCACAGAACACTAAATAGTTCCCTCCCTCAGCTCCTACTTATTTACCAATTACAGTTTATCCTCACTCTAGTTGGCCTTCCTCTACATAGCTCAAATTTACTGAGCTACCCAATCATAGATTTTCCCTGCTTTCCGAAAGTACCCAAATCTATAGCTTTGTCCTTGCTTCCTCAGATCCTCTCCAAAATTACTAAAACTAAACCCAAGTGCAATAAGTTACTTCTAACATCCTCCTAGTGAGACATCCTGCATTTCACTATGTTGCACATTCTCCCTCATTGCAATCAGCAATATTCCCAACTTTTTAAACCATTAAGTGTACTTCATTGGCCTTTGACTTGAGATCATTGACACAGTGACGGGCCTAATACTGAACAACACAATCTTGAAGAATCTCTAGGTGTATAAGAGACAGTTGGAAATTCAGTTTTGGAGTTCAGATAAAAGGAAGCAGTCAATATACATATATGTATACTGGGAGTTACCAACTTTATGCCAATATTTCCCAAACTAGTATATACAGTTTCAGTAGATTTAATAAATGTAACATGATATGACTTGTGCTCCAATGCAGTTGGAGAAAACTGGTTTAAACATGATTGTGAGGGTCTTTTACTTTAGAATTATTATAGGATTTACTTTATATTATAAATGTTACTTTACATTATGAATCATACAAAATTTCTAAATGTATTTCATTATAGAACCATTTTTCTAGCCAGACCGATCACTGTGAAGTTTTGGGTTTTTTTTTTTTTGATTTTTTTTTTTGATTTATTTATTTGAGAGAGAGAATGAGATAGAGAGAGCATGAGAGGGGGGAGGGTCAGAGGGAGAAGCAGACCCCCTGCCGAGCAGGGAGCCCGATGCGGGACTCGATCCCGGGACTCCAGGATCATGACCTGAGCCGAAGGCAGTCGCTTAACCAACTGAGCCACCCAGGCGCCCATCACTGTGAAGTTTGACACGGAATATAATTTGGGAAATGTTTCAAAAGAAACTTGAAAAAGCAAAAATGAACTATTGGGACTTCATCAAGATAAAAAGCTTCTGCACGGCAAAGGAAACAGTCAACAAAACTAAAAGGCAACCTATGGAATAGGAGAAGATATTTGCAAATGACATATCAGATAAAGGACTATTATCCAAGATCTATAAAGAACTTATCAAACTCAACACTCAAAAAACAAAGAATCCAGTCAAGAATTGGGCAGAAGACATAAATAGATGTTTCTGCAAAGACATACAAATGGCCAACTGACACATGAAAAGATGCTCAACATCACTTGTCATCAGGGAAATACAAATCAAAACCACAATGAGATACCACCTTATACCAGTCAAAATGGCTAAAATTAACAAGACAGGAAACAAGAGATGTTGGCAAGGATGCAGAGAAAGGGGAACCCTCTTACACTGTTGGTGGAGATGCAAGCTGGTACAGCCACTCTGGAGAAGAGTATGGAAGTTCCTCAAGAAGTTAAAAATAGAGCTACCCTACAATCCAGCAATTGCACTACTAGGTATTTATCCCAAAGATACAGACGTAGTGAAACGGAGGGGCACTTGCACCCCAATGTTCATAGCAGCAATGTCCACAATAACCAAACAGTGGAAAGAGCCGAGATGTCCTTCGACAGATGAATGGATAAAAAAGATGTGGTTTATATATACAATGGAATATTACTCAGCCATCAGAAAGGATGAATACTTACCATTTACATCCATGTGGATGGAACTGGAGGGTATTATGCTAAGTGAAATAAGTCAGTCAGAGAAAGACAATTATCGTATGGTTTCACTCATATGTGGAACATAGAAAACAGTGCAGAAGACCACAAGGGAAGGGACGGAAAACTGAATGGGAAGAAATTAGAGAGGGAGACAAATCATGAGAGACTCTTAACTCATGGAAAAAAAACTGAGGTTTGCTGAAGGGGAGGTGAGTGGGGGATGGGGTAACTGGGTGATGGACATTAAGGAGGGAAAGAGATGTGATGAGCACTGGGTGTTATACACAATTAATGAATTGTTGAACACTGCATCTGAAACCAATGATGTACTATGTGTTGGCTAATTGAATTTAAAAAAAGAAAAAAGAAAGTTGAAACATTAAGGGTAGATGAGCTCTCTCAATAAGTAAAAATACACCAAAAGGAGAAAAAAAATCCAAGAATATAATCTGTTTTAAAACATAGCCACTGTTAACAGTTAATTAATATAAAGTTATCATTAAACAAGTTTTATTAGAAACAAAAGTAACAGATACTCAAAAATAAAAAAATACATACCCTCCCTAATTTTTTTTTACCACACCACACTATCATCTATGCTTCTGAGATTATGACTTACTGATCTTTATGGTAGATTCCATAAAACAGTGTGCTATTGCACATCTTTTATGATCCCCCCACTCAGTGATATCTCCTTAGTAGTTTGAAATAGGTAACAGTGGGAGTAACTCTGTGAATAACAGCAAATACCACAAATCAGGGCTTGATTGTTTTATTGACTGACTCTAACTTTATGACAATGAAGGAGAAAAAATGCAGATTAAAAGTTTGCCGTGTCTACAACCATTCATTGTGGATAACACAATGTTCTTCCAGTATTCAAAAACCATATCCAATTCAGCAAAGAAGTGCTCTTGTCATTTCTGAACAAGTGAAGTTTCAGCATATGTCTTCATGGTTTTCACTTTCATCTACTCATTAATGTAAATTAAAATACCAATCAATATTCATGTCAGAATTACACTCATTCATCATCTGAAACCATAATACTTTTTAATTATATTAATGTATTACAAAGGGGAAAACTTATTACTAGAATATTGGTCTGTCAGGGTATTCAATGATAACATTACTATTTGTATTTTCAAGCCTGAACTGCATATTTGTCAAAAACTTCATAAAAAGTGATCTTCATATATTCATGTTTACTAGATAATATAGTCAGATTTGTCAATTTCTCTTCACTTACAGCTCAAGAATGCTTCTAATTAACTTTAATCATGTTTCTTTCATATGAAGCAACATATATGTGACTACTGAAAAAAATCTTAAACCTTAGAAAATATATGGCCGTGATTCCCATTCACAATAATTTCGAGAAATTGTAATACTATCCATGTCTTTGTTTCTCCAGGATGTATGCCAGTGTCTCAGTCAAAAGTATTTCCAGTAGAGTATTTTCACATTAAAATTCATCATAAATTTCTCTAATAGTGGTTATGACTACACATTTTTTTTCTTCTGCAAAAAACAGAGAAAATGGGGGCACCTGGGTGGCATAGTCAGTTAAGCATCTGACTCTTGGTTTCAGCTCAGGTTGTGATCTCAGTGTCCTGGATCAAGCCCCACTTCAGGCTCCGTGCTCAGTTTAGAGTCTGCTTGGGATTCTCTCTCCTTCTCCCTCTGCCCCTACCCCCGCTTTCTTTCTCTCTCTCTCTCTCAAATAAATAAATATTTTTAAAAATCAGAGAAAAATGGCTGAATGATAACCAAATGGGCATTATTTAATCCACTGCTTTAGAACAAGCATCCATTCTTAGTGAAAACGATTGAGGCATTCGCCTATATCTATTTTGGTTCTTTGGGGGTTTTTTTGTTGTTGTTTTTAGTGGCAACATAATACTGGCATCTTCTGTGTTGTTTCTTTTGGCATTCTTCTTTGAAACTTGATTTTTTTTTCTATGTGAATGTCCATTTTCTTATTTTTTTCATTGTTGATGTTGCATAGTTAATATCTTTCCACATTTCCTATGTGTCTCCCTCCAAGAAATTATTTTAAAACTTAGCATTTCATTCTACAATGTTCAAGGATGATTCTAGCTATCTGCAAATTTGTTATCTGATAAACCTCATCTAAAACTTCACACTAGAAAATAAAAGCTAACTACAAAAATCACATAGAGCTATCATGATTCATTTTGAATAGCTGTTAAATGCAGGAATATGTACTCTCACAGAGCTGCAAATCAACTGTGTTGAAAAGTGAGCTCAGTTGATTCCAAACAATCACAAACTTACTATTGAAGAGGTGCCTCTGAGTCTATATGTATCACAGGCCAATTATATAACTAGCAGTTCTCCAACTTACCTTCATATAAAATGTTTATTAAAGTTAATGCTAATTTTGGAGCTTACATCTATATTTTTAAAACTGAGTAGTAAAACTGAAGTAATTATTTGGAACTTAAGATGATAAAATATTTGTTTGGTGAAGGGAATTTTATCACTTTTTTTTTTCTTTAGAATTTTAGAATTAGAATTTCTAATACATGGTGATAATGGAAGCAGGTTGACTTTTGTCAGGATTGTAACTAATTTTAAATTCTCTACAGAAAAATCCCTGCTCCCTCCCTCTTTTCTTGCATCCAGAGGTGACCGCTCCCATAACATGGCCCTTGCTTGGTACTTCCTGTACTCTAAGGCGGTGGTTACAGACATGAACATAGAGCAGTTCTCAACCCCAGCACCATCAGCATTTGGGCTGGATAATTTTCTGTTGAATCTATAGTGTCCATACAGCTAAGGTCAGGTATGAAAAAGTCTGGTATGAAGTAACACTACAGAGTAAATATATCTGGCAAGGCTTCTAGCTCAGACAATGGGGGCACCTGGAAGGGGGTCACTGGCTCAGCCAACACATTCAGGTGAGGCAATCCTGGCAAAAGAAAGGGGTGATATCTTATACCCTGAACATTCTAAAGTGTAGTTGAGTACCTGGGAGGTCACTGGTGACCTTGACAAACACAGTTTCAGCGGAGTGGTAACAGGGATTCAAAGAGCAGTGCCTTGAGGAATAGCTAAAAAGTGAAGTGGAGATAGCATTTTCAAGATCTCGACTATGAGTTGGGGAAAATAACAGAGCTTCTTTCTCTAACCCTAATCCTTACCAATAAAACAGCTCTGAATTCCTTCAAAGAGAAGCTAAATGAGCAGTTCAATGTAACTCTTCAGGCTATACACCTTATCTCTCTTGGCCTCAATGGACAAGTGACCCAAAACATTTGCTACAAATCCCTTGCTCCCTGATGGTCATGATCATATTTTTTTTTTATTTTTTATTGTTATGTTGGTCATGATGATATTAAATATATTTTCTCTGAATGGGCTTTTACATCATTCACTTTATTCTGTCCCAAATTTCCATCTTATTATTTAAATATAACTGCAGCAAAATTTCCTTTAAATGCATAAATCCTCAGATATTTTGAGACCCATTTCTTCTAGTCTTGGGGTTTTTTTTTTTATTCATAATGTTTGATTTTTGCTTTAAAATATTTCGCTTCACTTTTTAATAATTCCAGTAACTTAAGAGAACTATCATTTTTGGGGTGTGTCAGTGGGAAATATATTTAAGAAATTTAGAAGTTTTGGGGCGCCTGGGTGGCTCAGTCATTAAGCGCCTGCCTTCAGCTCAGGTCATGGTCCCAGGGTCCTGGGATCGAGCCCCGCATCGGGCTCCCCGCTCAGCGGAAAGCCTGCTTCTCCCTCTCCCACTCCCCCTGCTTGTGTTCCCTCTCTCGCTGTGTCTCTCTCTGTCAAATAAATAAATAAAATCTTTAAAAAAAAAAAAGAAATTTAAAAGCTTTTAACTTCTATGTCTAACAATGTTTTTAAAAACTTCAAGAATGTGTGAAAAATCCTTTATATTACTTTATGAAATACAATGTCTGTTATTACCTTGCTTTTATAGGACAAATTTCCTTTGCTGAGAATTTTCTCCCGATTCTCTACTGCTTATGTAAGTATCAGCCTTCTTCCAAAATAGAACTCAAAACCTATCTCCTCTAGGAAGTCTTATCAAATTGTTCTCTCTCTCCCCTATGATATTCTTTCTATGACACTTAAGACAACTGGCCTTGGTGTTAGAATTATTAAAGTCATTACTCTGTAAGTCTATGGTGAACATGGATAGGACAATGTCTTAATCATTTCTCCTACTGAAATTAGTACAATACTTTGCAAAGTAGATGCTCAAAAATGTTGATTAAAATGAATCAAAGCCATATATTGAAAATGAACATACTGGGCCTTAATAACATTTTCTGGACTTAAATTATTATAGGCTTTGTTGCATAATCTTGAGCTTATCTTGGGTTAAATGGCAAATAATTAAAAGAAACAAATCATATATATGAAGGGATTTATAGTTTATAAAGTGCATTCATTCATTAATTACTGAACAATCAATAAATAATTAGGTGAATGGGAAAGAACAGCATGGTAATCATAAATTATTAATGCAATTTATACTTTCATATCATAAAGTTGTTATAAAACTGCCACCATTGATTTTATGTCAGGAGACTTGGATTGCCCTCTTACTACTTCTACGACCTCAGGCCTTTTTGTTATTCCTAAGACATGACTCCCTCTTACGTACTATGCCTATCTCACAAAGTTACTGTCAAGATCAAATGAGGAAATGGAAAATAATAGCAGTTTAAATCATTGAGGGGTAAATATTCATTAAGAACCTACACTGTGTTTTTGTTTAATCATCACAACAATCCTGAGGTTGATTATCATTCCCATTTTTATAAAGAAAACTTGTCACAGAGAGCTTACATAATTTGCCCAAGGGTGCATAGTTATTAAGAGGTGGAATTAAAATTTATCAGATAGTCTGACTCCAGAGCCAAACCTCTTAGCCAAAATACTACATTGCTAACTGTCAGCTCCATTTCTTTAGATTTTGTAAAACTTGGCTATATAACATGACTAGCTTTTTCAAATTTTTAATGTCTAAAACTCCTAGAATAGAAAATTTTCTTTAGATTTCCTAGAGATATAATAACAAATCTATTCAAAACACTCCACAAAAATTCAAATGAAATTTAGGCAAAAAAATAATCAGAGGATTAATTTAGTAAACATATTAGCCTAGTGACTTGCCAATTACCTGTCTTTTATACAGTAACTAGTTACATTCTTCAGTATGTTACATACCTATATACATACATACACATACATATATATAATTGAATCTTAAATAAATCCATTTAGTAGTCCACCTAGATGATTGATTACTATTTAGTAATTCACTGCAAATCAAAAATTAAAACCTGAGGGGTTAATCTTAGGCATTAAAGAAATACAAAATCTGATAGATCCAACTATTTTCTAATTTGAAAAATGCTATGATAAGCCATTTACTTAGATTGCTTTCTTTACCATTCCAAATTTCAATTGTAATGTGAAATTTGGAGAACACTGCCATCCAGGGATAGAGAACTGAAAGTGCAGAGCCAGAAAACCAAAAACTGAAGGCAGTGGTTTTCCGTATTGAAACACTCACTTGTGCTGCAATCTCTTGTGAGGGAATTACCAATAACTGTTCAAGTACTAAAGATTTCAAATGGCACCACATGCTTAAAAAATGACAGGATTCCCCAAAACTTCTCTTTCACCCACTCATTCAAATAAGAGAAAGGTATAGCACTACAATCACCTTGTTAGTACCAGCCCATGATTTTCCTTTTAAAAACAATTCACTGAGGGGCTCCTGGGTGACTCAGTCCTTAAGGGTCTGCCTTCAGCTCAGGTCATGATCTCAGGGTGCTGGGATCAAGCCCCATGTTGGGCTCCCTGCTCAGCGGGAAGCCTGCTTCTCCCTTTCCCACTCCCCCTGCTTGTGTTCCCTCTCTTGCTGTGTCTCTCTCTGTCAAATAAATAAATAAATTTTTTTAAAAAAATAAATAAGTAAAAACACTTCACTGAGGTTATAATATACAAAAAGCTATACACAATTAATTTACTCAACCAAATAACTTTGGAGGAAAGTATATACCAGGAAACCATAACCACAATCTATGCCATTAGTATATCCATCACTTCTCAATTTTTTTTCTGCCCTCTTTATTGCTTACAGGTTTGTTTGTTTTTTTTTTTTTTGAGGATAAAAACACTCAACATAAGATCTATCCTCTCAGCAAATTTTAAGTATACAATACTGTTAACTATAAGCACTATGCTGTGCAGTAGATCTCTAGGACTTACTCATCCACGTAACTGAAACTCTGTACCCTTTGACTAATACCTCCCCATTTTTCCCTCAATCCAGCCCCTGGCAACCACCATTCTACTCCTTCCTTCTCTGAATTTGACTGCCTTAGATTCATGTAAGTGTTTAATGTAGTATTTTGTCCTTCTGTGTCTGGTTATTTCACTTAGCACAGTGTCCTAATATCAATTGATATCTAATACCTAACAATAGAAATGGCAGTCATCAGGCATGTTAGATAAAGAAAAGATTATTTTTTTAAGATTTTGTTTATTTATTTATTTGAGAGAGCGAAAGAGAAAGCATGAGAGTGGTGAGGGTCAGAGGGAAAAGCAGACTCCCTGCTGAGCAGAGAGCCCGATGTGGGACTGGATCCCGGGACTCCGGAATCATGACCTGAGCTGAGGGCAGACACTTAACCGACTGAGCCACCCAGGCACCCGAAAAGATTATTTTTGAGGTAATTTTCTTTTCTCAAAGAAAGTGTCCTGAATTGTGTGTCCTCCCCCCAATCCATATATTGAAGCAAAAATCCCCAATGTGATGGTATTTGGAGATCAAGTCTCAGGGAGGTAATTAAGATGAAATGAAGTCATAAAGGTAGAGCCCGAATCCAACAGAATCAGTATTTTTAAATGAAAATCAATAGACACCAGAGAAAGAAAGACCAGAGAAGTCTCTCTCCAGATGTGTACATTGTAAAGGCCATCTGAGGACACAACAAAAAGGCTGTGTCTGCAAGCCAGGACGAGAACCTTCACCAGAAGCAAACCTGATGGCACCCTGATCTTGGACTTCTACCCTTCAGAACTGTAAGAAAATAATTTCTGTTGTTTGAGCCACCCAGTATGTGGTATTTTGTTATGGCAACCAGAGTAGCCAAATATAGTGGGATTTGACAAACTCTTGAGAAACCCGAAACTGGAAAACTGGATCCCCATCCAACATGCTGTTGGAGCCTTACTTTGACTAACAGAACACTGTAATAAGGAGGAAAGAGGTCTCACACTAGTTGCTTTTAATGATAATAAACTTGTCGTTTCATATATCTGACAGCATTTAACTGATCCAGGTCAACCCTTAAGGGAAAAAAAGGTAAAGGTGGTTTGATGTGTTGCTTTTGAGAGAAACCTGTAGTTTCCGATTTACACTAAAACATTGTTATTACTAGAGGAAATGTGAATAGCATAATAAGAGCAGGTTAGTAGAATCATCTTTGCAAAGATTCAAGGAAGTTTTTCAGATTGTAGCATTAAAATGGGGAGATGGATTGACTTGGAAGTGATGTATCAGGGACAATGGAAAATTACTACTCACTTTTAAAATGAGCATCTAGGTTTTCCACGCGCTTACATTATAAAAGAACAGTCTTTACAGAAAAAAATTATAATTAAACTATTATAAATAATATAAAAATGATCTGCTGATGAGAAAAATTAACTTCTGTTGGGAGCTATGGAATGGATCCTTTAAAAGAATAGATGGAACTTAACCTCGTCTTGAAAAGTAGCCATTGAGAAAGCAGAGCTGCGGGGGGGAAGGCCAAGGAGAGAGCCTGGGCTAAGAAAAGGTAGAAAACAAAGACTGACGTGAGAAGATGATGCTGGCTGGACAAATGAGGTGTTGGACAAGAGGGGTGGTCCAGAGAAAACACTACAGAGCCTTTAAGAGCCACAGACAAACTTCATACTAAGAACACATTTTCGGAAGTATCATGGAATCATAACAACACTTTTTTCCCCAATGAGAAGACATGTTTTCATAAAGCTCTACACTTATCTTTAAGGTGCCCTTTGCTGTGTATTTATGTATGGAGTGTCTACTACCTACCTTAGTTGAAGAAGCCATTACAATATAGGAGCTCAGCTTTAAGAAGGAGAAGTAAATGAATGAGAAGACAATTACAATTCAGTGTATGGCTTGTTAGTGGCAAAACCACTTTTGTGCAACGTTATTCAAATAGGAAGTCAACTACGAATGCATTTGTGCCCAAATCACACATTAAACTAAAAGAATACCAACCCAAATGCAAGTCCGAGTTAACGTAATTTGAGTACAGAATCATGACTTAGGAGCGTGGGCTCTGGGCACGGCCTACAGAGGCTCATAAGTCGGCCTTAAAGTTTAAATGTCCTTTCAATCAGTGCTGAAATTCTTCATTTTACCTGTGAATCTGAGCTTTGTACGCGAAGTCCAGGGAGACAACGAAACATATTTCAAGGGTTCACTCTCAGGTCGTCTTTGGTTCTGCCTCCCACATGCTCCACTTGGGTTAAGTGCCTTCCCACTTTCTTGTCTCTGCCCAGCAACTGCTGCCATCTTGTTCCAAAACATACATCCACCCTAACTAAGTCCTGGGGTGCAAGTCCCAAGCACCCAAGTCCCAAGTGAGGGTCTGCACTAGATCCACCCATATCCCTGTGCTTGAGAGAATGACACATTAAATACCAAATAAAAACACATGACAGGGCAAAAGACGCTATGCAAGAAAAGGAAAAAAAAAAAACTTTTTCCTACTTTTTGAATGAGGGATCTTGCATTTTCACTTTGCACTGGGCTCTGCAGATTTGTGTAACCAGCCCCTTAGTCCTGTGGCAGTGGGTGGCCCCAGCTGGGCAACTATGGATGCGACGCACCTGGCTCCTCAGAAGTCAGTTTCCACATCTGTAAAGTAAGAATAGCTCCTGTGTCCTTACATTCCTGTGAATATTGTGGAGACAATTCCTGCAGAGCTTTTGCCCCAGACTTTGATCCATTTTAATGATCAATACTACCAGGTGTTAACTATTAATTAAAAGATCATCTAATTCAGATTTACTCCCTAATGCCTCCGCTGCCTACAGGCTAATACTTCAGCCATAGGCAGTTGCAAATGTGCTTTAAACATTTGGCTTTAAACGTTCAACTTTTTCCTTTTGATTTTCCTTTAAATTTAAACGGTCACTGCCTAAATTTAAACCTTATTACAGTGTACAGAAAAAAATATGTTCGTGCTTCAGCTATAACGTGAGCCTAGGGAGAAAAAGCTGTATCTAATAAGGACTGTTTGTTATAAGCACAAGAATCTTCACAAACGCCAGATAAAAATTCAAAGCAAAAACTGGTCACTCAACTGTTCCTTTCGTAAAAGGGCTGTCACCCCCACTGGGACACAAAAACATGGTCCTTACAAAGCCGGGCCACGTCTACAAACGAATACAATAAAACCAGCATCTTGAAAAACTTCTAAACTTGGCAACAGCTTCCGGAGCGCCCCCTGGGCGACCTGCCCGTGCCTGGTTTCCATAGAAACGCGCAGTTCCGGCGCGTAGCACTCCACTCCGGAAGTTGTTCGCACTCACTTCCGTTCTTCTCCTCAGTCAATCTCCCTGTTGCTCAAACGTCGGCTCGAACGGACGGCGGATGAGTTTTGGGCCGCAAAGGCTGCCGTAGAGGGGCGTGGCGACGGAGCGGCGATTTGGTTCACATAGTTCACGTGCCGGCCGCCGCGGATTTTCTCAGACTTACCATGGCTCAGCCGGGGACACTAAACCTTAATAACGAGGTAGGCGCAGAGGCCGGGGGAACCTGTGGGGCTGCCCTTCGGGACCCCCAGAATGCCTTCTCTGGGTCTTTCTGACGGGCCCGTGGTCTCCTGGGGGCGAGGGCAGGGCGTGTGGCTGGGGCAGCTTCTGGATGGGCCCAGGCTGGTTTCCCGGAACTGGGAGCCTGGCCACAGTAACCGCCTCACGGTTCCTAGGTGGCTGAAGCGAAAGACCTGTTTCTGGCCCTCGGGCCCCATGAATTTTTATCCGTGGGATGTTGGGAAGATCATGTAATCTTAATATTCAGTGTCCTCGTCTGTAGAACGACGCTCATGATAGTACCTCCTTCGCAAGGTGGTTGTGGGATTTAAAGTTAACTGGAGTACGGGAAGTGTTCGCACAGTGCCGGACAGCTAATAAACTCTCTACGGATTACCTGCCTTTTATTGGATGCTGGAAGTGAAGGGGGAGGGGTGGAGAGCTATAGCTTTTACTAAGATTGCTGATCTTCAGTGCGATCGTATCGTTTATAAGGCTGTACGCCCAGTATCACGTTTCTTACTGCAGCTGCTGTCCCATTTTTCTCCTTCCGTTTACGCAAAATTTTTAAAGACAGCTGTTTATACTTGCCGTCCCTAATTTCTCTTCTTTCTTAAATTCGGTCTGAAATCAGGTGTTTGCACTTATCACTGCTAACATAAAATGTCAGTGTCACTAGGCTACCATTTCTGCCGCCATCCCCTTTCTAGTTTCTGGTTCTATTTAAGGAAGTTATAAGACATCTGAAGATTTAAAGTAAGCTGTTAAGGCAAGAATCAAATGACCTCACAGCTACTGAAAAGGAAGTTCTTTATCTTCTTTATTCAGTGGCTGTTTAAGTGTTTGCCGTGAGCAAGATAGACTGTTCACGTTGTACAGTTGTGTGTAGACATACTTTCTGCTTTCAAGCAACCTATACTCAGATAGGAAAGGGTAGGCAGCACCCACCGATGGTACAGAATCATGCCCAGAAAAACAAGTAGTGCAGAAAGGTTGCCAAAGAAGGCAAAATGAATTCTCTTTAAGGATCTTACCCTGGAACTGCATTTTTGATTCAGTGAAGGGGCAGAAGGCATTCCAGGCAGAGAGACCGGTATAAGGCAGTAAGAGATGGTAGTAGGGACCTGCTTGGGTGGTAAAGGGCTAGATAACTCTCCAGAGATGAGAACTTCTGGGATTAAGTAGGGAATGAAACTAAGTTATAATTACTGCCTTACTGCCAGGTTATTAAGTCCGAATTTCACTTGACAGTGGAGTACAGAATATAGTGAAGGGGGAAATTCTGAAGGTGGCTAACATATATTCGTAAACATACGTTAAGCTTGTGCTACTTCCAGAAAACATTTGGTGGGCTTTTTCTCATTAGTTTGCCTAGGACATATAAAATAGTTTAATTGGATATCCTTGGGAATTCTTTGAAATACTAGTGAGCTTCCTATTCAGTTTTGGAATTGCCCTTAGAGTCATTTAGCACTCTTCACTTACGGTGTTTTCTTTTTTCACTTAACTAATTCCCAGGCCTCTTTAAAACAGTTAAAATTAGGAATTGCTCAATAATTCACCTCAGTCTAGGCTAAGTGTCTGTTCTTTGTGCGACCACTTTCTACTCTTGAAACACTTGTGTACCTCTTTCTTTGTTTTTATGTATTTGTCTACTACCTACAACGTATGTGCTCTATGATAATGTTTGCTGGGCGACTAGATGAGTTTATCAAATTAGGAAGTGTATACATCCCATGTTAAAGTAAATCTTACACGTTCTCATATGAAGGTGGGGGAAAGGACAGCGGAAGTGGAGATGATGAAAGGTGTTATAATTTAACACAAATGGGAGAAAAATACCTACAAAGGGGAAAACAGATATAGATTTGTCTATATAAAAACTGCGAAACATCCCCAAATTTAAAAAAGACAGCCAATTAGGAGACAACATATAGAAAATATAACAGGTAAATGGCTAATATCATTACTGTAAAATAGTAATTAAGAAAAACTGCCTCTTGGGCGCCTGGGTGGCTCAGTTGGGTAAGCGACTGCCTTCGGCTCAGGTCATGATCCTGGAGTCCCGGGGTGGAGTCCCACATCGGGCTCCCTGCTCAGCTGGGGGTCTGCTTCTCCCTCTGACCCTCTTCCCTCTCGTGCTCTCTGTCTCTCATTCTCTCTCTCAAATAAATAAATAAAATCTTTAAAAAAAAGAAAAAGAAAAAAGGAAAAACTGCCTCTTAGAACATTGATAAAAGAAATGAATTACCAGCTTCTCCAAGGAAGAAATATATCTGCAAAAGAGTTCACATTCACTAATGTGTCCATTACTTTTTCATCATCATCCCATCCTGGTACAGGTTACATCTCTCACCAGAACTACCCTTCAAGCCTTCCAGCTACTGTCCTGACTCTCGTCTCCATCTAGTCTGATCTCTGTAGTGCAGCTGGAGTGCTCTCTTCAAAAGAGAAATCTAATTTCATGACTCCCTTGCTTACAGCCTTTTTGATGGTTTCCTGTTGCTTTTGGTAAAGACCAGTCTAAACAAGGCCAGTCTCCTCTCCCCCTTATAGTATACCACTGCTTGCCCCCACTTCAGCCTCACTGGCCTTCCTCAACTAGGTAGCATAGCACTCTTAAACATCCTTTGCACAAGTTCTTCCTTCTACCCAAAACCCCTTTTCCTCTCAGTCCATTTCATATTTCTACTTTACTTGCTATTTCTCAGGGAAACAGGGTTTGACTTTCATTTTACCTCTTCTATAAACTTCTGTAACACCATTTACTTTTTAGCACTTGGAAGAGTTGCTGAGTGTTAGGTGTGTGTGAATGTGAGAGATTTCTTTCTTCCACCTGTCTGTAAGCTTTTGCTCACCATCATATCCTCAGTACTGATGTGTTCAGTGAGAAACTTGAGCCATCATTTTTATGATACTTAATAACTTAAATTAGCTCTCCTTAACTGGGATTTAGGAATTCAGGGATCCTATAACTACCTGAAATTTTGTGTAAATTGGTGTTTGTGTGTGTGCCTCTTGGGGGAAAAAAGTCCATAGGTTTCATCAGATTCTCAAACATTTCTAAATCTCTGTTATTATCTTTAGGATATTGGTACTTGTTATCTATGCATGATTTTTAATTATGACTTTTCTTTTAAATAATTCTGTGGCCATCTAATTTATAGCATATTTAATTTCCCAAAATGTCTTTTGTGAAAATAAAAAGCCTGCCTGCACAGGCACCTATTATATTATGCTAACTTTCAGTGTCTTCTACCCTTAATATTTTTATTCTTTTCAAAAATTTTCCAAGGAGAAAAGCTGACATTTATAGATGACTACCTGATTCTAAGTTCTTAAAATAACGTTTATTCGTCAGTATGTAAAATCTTACCTTTTTAACTTTACCTTTACTTTTCTTCAAAAAAAAATTACTTTTTACTTCACCTTAGTATCATTTATTGCATCTTTTATTTTGACCAGTACTTTACATGGACTTCGAAGTGAGACTATTTAACTGACTTATAGCAACTTCCCTAGCCTCAAGCATAGTACCTTGTTTACAGGTAATAATGAGTAAATAGTGTTGGGCAGATTAAAGTATAGATAGCTCAACATGAGTTACTTTATGTTCACATGAGGGAGGGAAATCTCCTAACTGTACCCTTTTTTTCCCCTCCCTCTCCATTAGAACTAGAGAAAGGACTCACAAATTGGAAACAACAGCGGCCCTAGCATCTACTGAATAAAGGATTTGTGAAACGAGAGCTGGATTTGCTCCAGTCATGTTTCTTTAGGCAGCAGTGAAATGCAAATTCAGAACTAGGAAATGAACCAATCTGATCATGTACTTTAATTCCGTAGGAGGGCCAGGGGCTTTTATATGAAAGAGACATTATTTTATTCCTGATAGCAAATTACCAAGAAGCCCGTTAGACAGTTGCTTTCTACTTCCTATAAGATAGTAAAGGTAGACTCTAAAGCGCCAGAGAACAAAGTGATTTGCCTCCACATATTGTAAAAGATAAGAATGTCAAGAACTGTATTTGTATGTGCTTTTGAAGTTATATAGCTCCTATTTCATAATTGAGTGCATAGTACTTTTTAATATTTTTTTCCCGAAGTAGTAAATCAGGGTCTATCCGTAATAAGAGAACCGTTTTCTGTTTGGTTGTTAAACTACTCTGGGAAATTTTGCTAGGTGGCAGTATATGCTCAGTAATGATTAAGTTGTAGATAATCACCAAGCATTCTAGAATTTTTAAATTGCTGCTCATCAGAAGTAAAAAAATATAATTCAACAGTAAGTTGTCATCCAAATGACCAAATTAGAATCCCTCTCTATAATTAATACCACAATAATTAATACCATAATTAATTTTGTCAACTATGAAGTAGTTCATATGGAAAATGATATAACAAATGTCCGTATAATCTACTACTTATATTTAGCAAGTGTCAATATTTTGCCATATTGTAATGCTTAATTCCACCTACCTTCTTCTCTGTCTCAGAAGTAATTCTTACTCTTCCAGTGTAATTTTCTCATCCACATCTTTTTGTAATTTAGTAACATATACCAGCATTTATTATCTTATATATGCCCATAGTATTATGTTGTATATTTTTAAATTTGCATGTGTTACTGTGTTAATGCATGTTATACCACAGGTATCATTATAAAAGTTACTTTTCAGGGCACCTGGGTGGCTCAGTCCATGAAGCTTCTGCCTTTGGCTCAGGTCATGATCTCAGGGTCCTGGGATCGAACCCAAAGCCGGGCTCCACACTCAGTGGGGAGTCTGCTTGTCCCTCTGTACGCCCTCTCCTGCATGCGTGCATGCTCTCTCTCTCTCTCTCAAATAAATAAATAAAATCTTTAAAAAAATCTTTAGGGCGCCTGGGTGGCTCAGTTGGTTAAGCGACTGCCTTCGGCTCAGGTCATGATCCTGGAGTCCCGGGATCGAGTCCCGCGTGGGGCTCCCTGCTCGGCAGGGAGTCTGCTTTGTCCTCTGACCCTATCCCCTCTCATGTGTTCTCTCTCTCTCATTCTCTCTCTCTCAAATAAAAAAATTAAAAAAAAAAAAATCTTTAAAAGTCCCTTTTCACCACACAATTTTGGGGTTTACTCATGATAATACATGCATATCTCCTGCATTGATTTAGAACACCACATTGCTTGTGCTTTATTTATATGCATTATTTTATCTCTTATGCAGAATTTTATAGGAACTCTGCAGTGAACAGTCTTGTGCATAGCCTTTTCCTATTGTTGGAGGTGTATCTTCTTGATGGATTCCTAGAAGTAGGATTTTTGTTCGATGCTGCTAGAGTTTCCTCCAGAAAGAGTATATCAGTTTGTATTCCTATCACCAGCATATGAAGAGTGCCTATTTTGTCACAGCCTCATGGACAGAATGTTGTCGTATTCTTTTTTTTTTTTTTTTTTTTGGTATTACAATCTGATAGATGAGTAATAAGTAAGTAGAAGTTTTAATGTACGCTAAGAATCATAGGTACACTCAGAGTTTTCTTAGCACTCTAAGCTCTCTTAGAACAATATTAGCCTTGGAAAAATTGTTTTCTAATACCCGTGGGTTTCTGTTAGAAGTTAATTTAAATGCATGGCCAAGTCAGTGAATTACCAAAAGAGGCTGTCTAGTTGACTGGCTCTCAGATAGTTAACTAAGTGACAGTTCAAAGTAGTATTTACTTCTGTCTTTGGACCATAGTTTTCTCTCAGCTTTATAGATCAGAAACTTGCCATCCTTGTCACCCCAAAAGTATAGCTCATTCTTTCAAAAGCAAATTCACATTAACGATAGCTTAGAAGAGACTATAAAAATGAGGAAGCTAGTTTATTAAATATATCTAATGTAAGACAGTAATGCTTACATTGTAAAACATTCTTTTATTATCTACTGATCGACATTGGCTACTTGGAATGTAAAACCATAGAAAGGGGTTTTAGTTGTTCAGTTCATTGTTGGTCTATGATACATTTGTCCCCATAATTGAGTTACTCCAGTACAAACTGGATTTCTCATCTCTGAACTGAGGAACACTTCTTTGGAATCTCCTTGAATTAGATATCGCCAGCTTTTGCGCTTTATGGCTCCCTTTCCTGTGTTTGACTCTTCCCCCTATGCCCACATGGTCTTTTCCCAAGCAGGTATATTAGCTTTCCACTTAACTTAGTTATGATCATATTTTTGTACTGTCCACCCAAGAGGTGATCCAGGTTACATTACTGGGTTGAGATTTTACCAGGTCAACAGAAGGCATCTGCATGCGTAGGTTCTCATTGACCCCTCACTTTAGCACGTGTATTGTGTGTGTTTGTGTCTTCATGTCTTTGTGTGTCCCTCTGTGTGTGTGTGTGTGTGTGTGTGTCTTTTTCTTCAAAATGCATTCTTTTGCTGCTTGGAAGCCCTCAGTGTGGGTTTGGCGGTCTTACTGATGATGACCTACAGATTTGTCCTTCAGTGTCTTTCTTCAAGCTCTTCCCTTTCACTTTTTTTCATTTCGTTTCTTCTTTGTCAGTGCATTTCATTCCATTATTATGCCTGTGTTTTCTCTTTCCTCTACTTCTCTTTCCCTCCCAGACAGTATCCTACTCTTTTCACATTTCTAACAATGGTAGTTCTATTTGCTTTTGGTTGGAAAACCAAAGCACATTGCCCTTAAGTAGTGCATTGGCCTTCTGACAGTATTGAATGTTTTAGGCCTGTTTGTTGACTTGTGGGTTTTCTGTCAACCAACTTCCTAATTCCTAAGTGCAAATGAATTTTGAATCTTAACTGAAAGGCTCTTGGTACCTGTTTGTCAGTTTTGCAAAAATATAGTGCTTGAAGAAAGCTAAGTGCTTGGGGTAGGCAGTTGTGAGAAAAATAAAATAATATTTCCATTGTTACATAAAATGATGTACTTATTTTTCTAATATATTAAACTTAATCAAATTTTCCTCCTGCCTGCACACAAATACTGGAAAAGTCAATAAGCTAGAAAAGGATTTTTTGGTTTTGGCATGAAGCTACATACAGAAAGCATTCCCTTTTCTTTTAGAATTCCCTAATGCAGTAATGACAAACATAGTACTTCTTAAATTGGAATTTTAAAATTAGAGTTTAGCTTTCCCATGATTGGAATGTAAATGAGGACCAACTCTGCTCACTGCAATTTATTAGTTAAGTTGGGTTAACAGCAGTTAGTGAATAGCATATAATCATTTTATGCACCTGTGGGGTACAGCAATTAGAAACAGTTGTTAATATATTTTAATGCATAATTTATCACTCACTATTATTTTGTTTTATAAATGACCTTCAAAGAATGTGTCATAAACTCCCATTTTGCTGCATATGAAATATAACAATTTTGGGGTGCTTGGGTGGCTCAGTCAGTTAAGCATCTGCCTTCGGCTCAGGTCATGCTCTCAGGGTCCTGGGATCGAGCCCCATGTCTGGCTCCCTGCTCAGTGGAGATCCTGCTTCTCCCTCTCCCTCTGCTGCTCCCCCTGCTTGTGCGCACTCTCTCTCTGCGTCAGATAAATAAAAGTTTAAAAAAGAAGAAATGTAACAATTTTTTCACTTAAAATCTAGTGTAAATGGCTTGTTATGCAAGTGTGAATTTTTTTTTTTCTAAACCTAACTTCAAAATAAATTCCAAAGTGGTTGGTATATCTAGTGGGAAAGAAACCTGATTACCCTGCATTTTGTTAATATATTAGGCATTTGAAACAGTGAATGAACAAGTGAGTATTACAACTTTTCGGGTCATTTATTTAACAAATGTTTATTCAAAACTCACACTATACCATCACTGTGTTAGGTGTTAAGATGTAATGTTGAGTAAAACCAGACACTTGACCTTCACGGAATTTATAATCTGAGAAGACACATCAGATTGTAATCAGATTACGAGTAAAATGTATCCTAGGGTGCCTGGGTGGTTCAGTCGGTTAAGCGTCTGCTTTTGGCTCAGGTTATGAACCTGGGGTACTGGGATCGAGTCCTGCTTTCGGCTCCCTGCTCAGCAGGGAGTCTGTTTCTCCTTCTCCCTCTGCTGCGTGTGCGCAGTCTGTGTGTGTCTCTCTATGTCGAATAAAAAAATCTTAAAAAAGAAATATTCTGACTCAGTTGTGGATAACTGGTTGGAGAGGGGGAAGAATGGGTGTAGACAAACCAATTACCAGTAACTCACCCAAGAGAGCTAGGAGGTCAAGATGGGGGGGAAAGTGGTAAAATTTGGGATATAATTAGGAGATAAAATTAACACGACTTGGTAACAGACTCACTGTGAGGGATTTAGAAAAGAAAGCTACTTAAAATGAGCCCTAGGTTTATAATTGAACAAAAGGATTGTTCTTTTCCCTGAAATTTAAAACAAAAAAGGAATCCATTTGGGGGTGAAGAACGTGAGTTCAAGTATGCATTGTAGATTATTTTAAGCATGCTCAAAAGGAAATATCAAGTAGACATTGCACATTTAGGTCTGGAGCTAAAAGAGATTTTAGCTGAAGGCAGAAATTATTGAGTCATCTTATTTAGGTGGGAAATTACAATATACCCAGGTAAGCTCACTCAGGTCTAAAACGTATATTGTGAACAAAAGAGTTGGCTTAGGACTGCCCCTTGAACTTACGACTGGTTAGGGGTGGATGAGTCTTCAAAGAAGACCAAGGTAGAGTGACTAGAGAGGACAGAGGAAACCCTGGAGAGTATTATGTCCCGGAAAGCAATGAATAAGTGTTCCTAAAAGGAGAAAGTGGTCAACAGTGTCAAATGCTGCTGAGATTGCAAGTAAAGTGAAGTTGAAAAATTCCTGTTGGATTTGAGGGACTTCTAGAAATCATGGGTGTCTTTTGTAACAGCTTTTAGTGGACTAATAGGAATGGAAATCCAACTGGGATTATGTGGTATGCAGAAATGGAGTTAGGGAGTTTGAGCCTCTCTGAAAGCTTCACTCTGAGGCAGTTGTAGAGAGAGGGTACTCCTAGTGATCTTCATAGTGAGAATGTTTTGTCTGTCTTATCTCTAGTGAAAATGAATCAAGCACAATTAAAAATCAATAGAAACAACCATGTAAGAGATTGACAATGCTAGAGTAAAGGGGTAATCTGTAGTAAGGGTTCTAAGGCAGAAAAGATGAGATCCAAAATACAACTAGAAGATGAATGTCAGATATTGTGTAGGAGAATTTGTTAATAGAGGACGGTAGGTGATGAAAGTAAATTTGTGGGCGCCTGGGTGGCTCAGTCGTTAAGCGTCTGCCTTCGGCTCAGGTCATGGTCCCAGGGTCCTGGGATTGAGTCCCACATCGGGTTCCCTGCTCGGCAGGAAGCCTGCTTCTCCCTCTCCCACTCTCCCTGCATGTGTTCCCTTTTTCGCTGTTCTCCTCTCTCTCTGTCAAATAAATAAATAAAATCTTTAAAAAAAAAAAAGAAAGAAAGTAAATTTGCATTCATGGTGGTAGAAAGATGATGGTTCCCCTCTGATGTTCATTTTCTCCATAAAATTGGAAAAGAGGAAGAAGAAGGTCAGATGTTTTAGAAAGCAGGCAAAGTTTTAAAATAGTCATTGTAGAAGGAATTGACCAAAAAAATATAATAGGCTTGCTAAGAGTGTAGGAGCCCATTTCATGTTAGTTATGATGAATTTAATATAGATAGAATGTCTCAAGTATTTCCCAGCTCTTCGGGGGACTATGATAACTCAGGATTAGGGGTGCCTGGGTGGCTCAGTTTGTTGGGTGGCCAATTCTTGGTTTCAGCTCAGGTCATGATCTCAGGATCCTGGGATTGAGTCCCTTGTCTCACTCCACGCTCAGCGCGCGGAGTCTGCTTGAGGATCCTCTCTCTCCGTTTCCTTCTGCACCTTCCCCCTCTCTAAAATAAATAAATGAATCTTTGAAAAAAAAGAAAAGAAAAGAACTCAGGATGATGTTTTCATCCAGGATTAACTAGAGGGATAGTTAACAGGAAGGATAAAGTTTAAGATATTGACAAGTGTTGATCATGTACATAAACTGAATAAAAGGAGGAAAATTGAAAAGAACAGGACTAATCATTTGAGGGAAAGTATAGGGGTCAGTGAACTGTTGGTCTCAGTGAAGTCAAAGATGGTGGTGGTAGGTGGAGTTGAACAAGGAAATAGGCATTGTGATCTCAGTGTGTTAATGGTTATAAGGACTACAGTGTGACCTTGGACATGGGTGCTGAGACTGAAGAGGTCATGAAGAAAGGAAATCAACAAGTGAGGATATTATAATGGATAGGTTATATTACATAGACATCTATGTCACCCAGAATGCTGGGATAAGTTAGGACAGAGATAAATTATAAGCTGATTGCCACTATCTTCACTGAATAAGGGTGTGGAATATACAGAGGGTAAGAGACAGTGTTATAGCCAAATGCAGGAACCTCGAAGAAACAGGATGATGTTGATACTGCTATTTTGGCAAGGAGATTTTGAGGGATTTTATGTTCCAGGTAGTCCAGCAACACTCTAGAAAAAATTACTTAGGGATCACAAGGCCCCTGTCCTCTAGGAGTGCCCAGAGTATAGAAAAAGATGGTCACGTGAGCAGTTAGGGACAGTACAGTGAGATAGATGCTGCCTACAAAGTATAGTGGGAACGTGAAGGTTGGAGGGGTTATCTCCATTTGAAGAAGTCATTGGAAGACTTCTCAGGAAAGATATCTGACCTGAATTTTATATAGTTATTAAAGTGAAGAAGGGGAAGAAGGACATTATAGGAGGAAGGATAAAATATATATATGACAGGCAAAAATATAAACTCAAAATGATAGCAGCATCCCATTGTACTAAGTACTTTTATAACATGTGGTTCTTCATCATTAGAATATTTCCATTTCTTGGCCAGTCTTTCTGGTTTTTTTGTTCTTAGAGTTCAGCACTGTTGTCTAATGGGATGATTTAAAGCGTCTGTCAGTGTGCGTGCATGTACGCATGCACCCTTGTGTTTTTCACATTTCTTTTAAAGTTACACTTGAAATTTATCACCAGAAACGAATGCAGGGGTTGTTGTATAAATAAGTAAAATATTATCACTTTCACACATTTGCTTTTGGCAATATAAACACTCATTCAGTAAATTAAATTCCTGCCATTATGGGTAAAGCTCTGTTTTAAATCGCAAGGGTGCAGAGGTGAATATGATGCTCTCTGATCTCTGGGAACTCACCGTTTATTATGTTCCAAGCACAAAATACAAGTGCACTATTGAAATACTAATCACCGAGAATGCTGTGACTTTCTAAAATATCATAGCTTGGTTCTCTTAAGTCCTCAGACACATTTTTAGAATGTTGATTTACTCCTTCACTGTTCATGAAAGAAGTTTGATTTCATCGAACTGTGAATATGGTTGAAAATTTGGTTAAAGTGACTAGACTTAATCTGTAATATTAAGACTCAAAGTATGTTTCTTCTCGAATTAAGGGAGAACTTTTCTAATTTCGATTTTATTCCTCAAAGGTTGTGAAGATGAGAAAAGAAGTGAAGAGAATCCGAGTGTTGGTTATCCGAAAACTTGTCCGGAGTGTTGGCAGACTGAAGTCAAAAAAGTTAGTCACTTGAAGTCATGGTCCTATGACTAATAAAATGTCAGAAGTTGTTTTTATTCAATATTTACAAAATTTGAGGGTGGTACCAGGAAGAATAATTAAGTATCTTACTCATACAACACTTTGTTTTATATGGAGAGAGGATCTGAGTGGGATACATTGTGCTATGTCAGTATGTCCTTACATGGTTTGAGCCACATTTTCTTAGGATATACAATGAATTCTGCTGTTTTTTCAAGGCTCTCCTTACTGGCCTTTTCAGAATGAAAGTCCTTCGGAGTTATTTATGTGTTTTATGTTATTGGAAGTTATTTTAAGATGTTGGTGTAGTTTAATAAGTCTAGTAATAACTTCAATCAATTATGAAGATTTTATATCAGTTTATTCCTTGAATTGCTAAATAATTGGAAATCTTCATGACCTTGTGGAAGTGTTTATCAAAACATGTTCCATCTATTTTTTAATAATATTTTGTAATGTCCTTATCACTAGTATTGAGTAAGCATGTTATAGTGTTTACACTTTCAGTATAAATATTTAGTCTTCACATGTATTTTGTTCCTGATTAATTTCTTGTTCTATCATAAATAACCTTTCTCTCTGATGTAATCAGTATTTCTCTTTATGTATTCCTTTAATTCCAGAGAACAAAATTTTATTTAATAAAATTATATCTGACCTTTAAATGTAGCTTATGAAGGTTATGTTACATTAAATGCAATGTGGCATTAAGCAGTTGATTATTCGGCCTTCCCATTAAGGAATTAGGTGGCCAGCTGTCTCTCAGTAGTAATAGTCATTAATATAATGCCAGATAATGCTCATATGTGCCAAAAACTTGGGTTTATTCATGGAATTGGTGTCTGTGTTGGGCAGTGGGGATGTTCTGGGCAGTGCATGATGACTTTTTTAACTTAAAAAAGTTAAAAAACTTTTTTTAAAAAAAAAAGTACACTTTATTTATTTACACTTTATGCTTTTCTAAAAGAAATGAAGAGACTTTTCATTATGATTGGAGTCTAAAATACATGCTTTTCCTGGCTGTATATTTTCATGTATTTTTTACAGGGGTGCTGAAGATGCACTGTTAAAAAACCAGAGACGGGCACAACGATTGCTTGAAGAAATTCATGCTATGAAGGTAAGGCCTTGTGTGGGTGTGTGTGTATATGTATGTGTGTGTATGTGTGTGTGTGTTTCCGTGTCTCCTCTCAGCCTGCTGTGTGGGTGGTGTTAGTTATTTGAATATTATTGCCAGTTGACTAAGACTTAATTTTATGGGTCTGTTTGGTGAAGAATGTAGCACATTTAGAAAATTGTAATATGTTTAAGCTTGCATTTTTTCCATGTTTTTTACTGAATTTGTTAAAGTCCTAGAATAATTTACATAGAAGCTATGCCAAGCTAAACCCATCTATGTTTAATAATGCCTTACGCCTGAGATTTTTATTTTTACTCTAACTTCACACATAAAGTCTACGTTAAGTTGGAGAATTGAAGCATCCATGCTGTTTGGTGACGCGGACGGTGATACTGGTGGCTGACATCACGCTCTGCCTATTGCCAGCTCAATAAATTTTTGTGTGGTGGTGTCAGCGTTTTATTCAGCTCTGTAGTAACTTGAAATAAAATTAGTGCTGGACCAAGATGATCCATATTTTTGTTTCTTTCAGCCAGACTCTTCACTAGCATAATTTTTAGGTCTTCTCGCTGCTCTTACTTTGTGGAAACTTTCATTTACCAAATGACATACTATTAAATGTCTGGGAGACTGTTTTATTGCAGAACTTAAAAACAGCATTTGGTACCAGCAATTACCTTAATTGCAGGGTCATTTTGCATGTATGTTTAACTATTACATTTTGGTATAACTTCCAAGTTTTGAGATAGATAAAAGAGCCAGAGAATTCTCTAACAATATTTCAATTGAGTTAGATCATCAAAGCTTCTCACCATTTTTTCCGTTGGAAGGGATGATAAAGTTTTTTTGTTTTTTTTTTTTTTTTTAAAGATTTTATTTATTTATTTGTCAGAGAGACAGAACACAAGCAGGGTGAGAGGCAGGCAGAGGGAGAAGCAGGCTCCCCGCCGAGCAAGGAGCCTGATGTGGGACTCGATCCCAGGACCCTGGGATCATGACCTGAGCCGAAGGCAGATGCTCAACCGACTGAGCCACCCAGGCGTCCCATGATAAAGTGTTTTATAGGACAAAGTTATCACAGTTAATCTGAGTAGAAATGACATGGTGGGACACGATTCTTTGTGTGAGTTATGTTTTTTGTGGGGTATTTATTTGTTTTATGTTCACAGGTCTGCAGAATTCACAGAATCCATTCACTGTATCTTTTCTTTCTCAAAGTTTTAATCCCCCTTTTATCTAGTCATTCAGTCAAAATATTCTGTATGTGAATCCTTATTATTGTTTGTATCAGTATAGATCACACATGATGTAGGCTTTTTCATACCTTTTTTCCCATGAAATTCCTCCGAGAAATAAAATCTTTATAGAGATTTTTGTTTTGAGTGTAGCACTGAGATAGGAAATTTTTCTTTTTCACTTTCTCTTAACCAAGGTCCTTACTAAATTACATTCCTTACCTAAATTTTTCCCTATAATTTCTTCTGAATAGTCATTTTTGCAGTCCTAAATTATTCAGATGCTTTGAACTACTGGGTAACTGCTGATTTTATTTTACCCTGGAAAGGATATTTTGTATACAATAAGCCTATATGCAGTGTATGAAGAGTTTGAGATTAAAATATATTTGTTAATCTTCCTTTCTGTAGCTCTCAATAGTAAATTTAATTTAATTAGAAAGAAAAGTCCTTATTTGATCTGTATGTGAGAGTTGTTTTCTGTTATTCTTAATCCTTAGCAACAGGAAATCAGGCTGAATGATAATTAAAGTTTATAGGTTTACAAGATTGCAGTGTTGTGACCTTGTTTGTTTTCTTAGTTTACCATGATTATTTAAGAGTACTGTGGGATTGTTGCCTCATAGAAAGCTAAAATTCATAGCCTATATATTCCTTGCATTTGTAAATTTAATAGTATATATGTTCTTCCAGTTTTTGGTAGTAGTGGTCTAGATTGGATACTCTGACTTTCATAATGCTATTTAAAAACTGGATTACATTGAAATGTAAAAACCAGAATAAAAATTGTACTAGAAAGACGGTACGCTTTTCTTACATTTGAAATTTTTACACTCATGATTCTTTTACAAAATTAAGCTACTTTTCTAAAAGAAGCAAATGCAAAGAGGATTTTTTAAAATTGAAAGGTCATTTGTGATTTCTTAAGGAAGTGTTCATCATCTGGGAGTATCAAAGAAGTAGTTACAAAACAGAAAACTTACAGTCTCAAATAAATTTGGAGAAAAACCTCTACTTACTTGTTTTTCCAGATGATTTTTTTCTTTGGCTCATATACCACTACATTTTTATAGACTTGTTCATGACATATTGTCCTATACTTGCTTTCTATGATAATAGGGTATTTTGTTGCAAGCTGATTTCCTCAAGAAGAAAACCTGAGATATTTTTAGAAATGGGAGTTTGTGTTTTCTGGCCAAGAAAAAAAAATGCCCTGATCTTTATGATACTATAAAATCATAGGTTCTAATTTTATAGACTATAATGTATGAATACCAAGTCTTTGCTGCCTTTTCTAATAGTATTCATGCTTTTAACTTTGATGTTAGTATAAGTACTGTCTTCTGAAACAGTTCTTTTTTCTTTGGAAATTAAAGTAGCTAATCAACTTTTACAGATTCCTGTTAGTTAGCTAGAGGAGGAGATGGTAAAATTAAGACATACACTGAAGCCAGTCAAAATGTTCAAGAAATTCCTTCTTAAATAGTAAAGATAATGACTGGCTTTTACTATGCATTTACTATGTGCCAGGTAGTACATTGTGTGTTTTATATTCACTATCTTATGAAGTTGGTATCATTCTTGTCCCAATCTTACAGAATATGAAACTGAGTCTTAGAGAAGTCAAGCAGCTTGCCCAAGGTCAAATAGCTATTAGGTGGTGGGCTTTCCAATGGATTATGAAGTGAATGGAAGTAGCTACTTAATTGTGTTGCTTCGGTAAGACAAGAACTTCCTGAAATATATCTAGATTCTACTCTCCTAGAGATTGGATGAGAGAATATAATAATAAACATGATACGTGTCCTGTAGAGGACAAAGGCCTAAATATGCACAACATGTTTTCAGATTCTTTAATTCCTCACAGCAAAATATATTCGGTTACCCCTCTCTCTATTTTTTCTTACTTGTTCACCGTTGAGGCTGTTACTTTTCGGTATGTTAGGTATTCCTGTACACTGAGAATGTGTGGATTCTGTGAGACCTTGCTCTGCCTGCTACCTTACTTCTCTATTTTAAAACTTTCTGATTTTGTGTCCTCCTTCACTTCTTTTGATGTGCTTAGGTCTCCTACTCAAACCAACCTTTGAACTTGCATCAGCTGTTAGGATTGCCTGCTCCCATGCCCCTTCACAGCCTGTTTCTAAGTGGTTGGCATTAGTGGAGCACAAATAGGTAAAATGGTGTAGATTATGATGATATTTATATCCTGTCATTTGAATTTCACCCCAACTGTATAGGCAAATTCTTATTTCACAGGACATGTTTAGAAGAGTTCTGGGCTGCATATACCCACTGGATTATAGGTTTATCATCATATATTTTCATATATTAACATTTTGTGACATTTCTGGTTGTATTTGCTTTTAAAAAATTGCTTTTAAAAATTTGTTGAGAAATTTCTCTGTAATTTCATATACTTTTGGTTGTTTTCTCCTATGAATGCCATAGAGTAAAAGATGCCTTATTTTTCCTGGAAGGCTACTGTGTTAATTAGCTGTATCAAATTAACATTTAGTTCACTTATCGTACTAAAGTAATAGTATTAAATAAGTTAGTCTTAGATAATATTTTTGACAGTTTCATCTTTTGCCTGTAAGCCAATCTAAAGAATTAAATCAGACACATATTAGAGATCTTACCTACAGTCCAGCTTAGGTATGCAGTCAAGGCATGTGAAGCAAGGAGAGAGATCTGGGACTCTGGGTGATTCCCCATGTCCTTCCTTTCTACATCAGACAGGCACTTTCTGGCCCAGAGTAAATGATTAGGTCTCTAAGTGAGGAAGTGTAGTTACTACCTCATAGCAAAGAACATTTAGATTTTGAAACTTCTCCACTCCATTTCCAGTGTTGGATAGCTTTAAGTGATTTTCTCCAGAGGTGCATGCCTCATAAGTCCATAGATTTTTAGGTTTGTTTACTGTAAGCATCCTTACAAGGGACAGCCTCCTAAGCCTTTTTCAAGTAAGGACTTTCCTCCTAACAAAAACCATTAGTCTGTTTACCAGGAGGACCAGTTAACACCATATTATTAACAAGTACATTAAACTCCTTCATCTACTTTTCCTGGAGTTTCTTCCTGATAAAGAAAGTGATAGACATTGGGGAGGGTATGGTGAGCGTTGTGAATTGTGTAAGACTGTTGAATCAGACCTGTACCTCTGAAACAAATAATACATTATATGTTAAAAAAAAAAAAAAAAGTAGGAGGGAAAAATGAAGGGGGGGGAGATAGGAGGGGGAGATGAACCATGAGAGACTATGGACTCTGAAAGACAAACTGAGGGTTCTAGAGGGTAGGGGGGTGGGAGGATTGGTTAGCCCGGTGATGGGTATTAAAGAGGGCACGTACTGAATGGAGCACTGGGTGTTATATGCAAACAATGAATCGTGGAACACTACATCAAAAACTAATGGTATAATGTATGGTGATTAACATAACATAATGAAATAAAAAAAAGAAAGAAAGTGAATGGATCCTTTTCTCTAGTGCATTCAAGAAATCAAGTAATAAATAATTTCTTGAAACCTTCAGGTTATCTTTAAAGATCCCCAGTAAAAACTCAGCATGGTATTTTTACCAGGAGGGAGACAAGTAATGCCCTTCTCCAGAAGAGTGGAGGGAGGCATCCAGGCACCCAGGAGAGTGGTGCCGTCTGTGTAACTATTGAATTTTTCTCCTTTATTTCTACTTGTCCCATCACATTTTCTCTTCTCTTTTCTCTCCCTGTTCGCTTTTCTCTACTGTAGTTACTGGTAATATCTATTGTGGTGGACACTATTAAATAAATAGCTCATACAATAGGTAAGGGGATAGACTGAGCAATATAAAAATCAGTGGTTCTTGGACTAAGGTGAATCTGAAAAATACCTCTTGTTGGAGAGGACGTCACTACATGGACAGGCAGTCTTATTCACTGTTGGTGGGCATAAAAGGTCATATGCCCTTTGACACAGACACTTGGCAAAGTGTCTAATGTGTTTATCTTTTAATTACAGAGCAACAGTTGACACGTTTTTACATATTATAATACTACTTACACTCCTTAAATACTTTACTAAATTGCCAATTACTTATTTATTTTGTATTTTTGGTAGAGTAAGGCCTTTCTAGACATGTACCCTTTTAGTATCTAACATTTAATGATGGTAATAGTTTTTGATATGATCTTCCTTGTATTTTGGTATTTAAAAAGTGACATATGGTGAAACTCTCTAAGGTTTATTTTAAGTCTTTGTTTCTTCAGAAACTAACCCTAGACTGATAGTTTGTTCTTACTGGTCTTGGGGGGGTGTTCCTTTCCCCTTCTATTCAGGGCCAGTCCCTCTTAATTTGCCATGTCCCTTTCTTTTGCCCCTTTTATTGCTTATGCCTTATTTCACTGATAGCTTCAGACTCTTCCTTAATGTGTGGATGTTCCTCAGCTGATAAACTTGTTTAGTTTGTGCCTGAATACCCGTCATCCTCCTTTAACTGCCTCTCACTGTCTTCTTTTCCTTATTAGAGTAGCTTCTTTGTTCCTAATAGTATAGCCACTGTGATCTCGACCTTCTCACTTCCAGCTGCTGAGTTTAGCTCCTCCCTGCCTGTTCCTCAGTATCCTTGAATAGGATGAACTCTGACCCCTACGCTGGTGTTCCCCCCTTCATTTCTTTCTTTAGCTTCTCACACTATACTCTCTAGCCTGGCCGCTTGCAAGTTTAACTACTATCACTATTCTGGACACGAGAATCTCTGTCTGAGGCAAATCTTTCCCGTAAGATGTGCGCTCTTATGTTTAGCTCCACTTAGGTGTTTGCACGTGCATCTGAAACTGAACATTTGACACGACTCACTGAGCTAAGCTACAGAGGCCTTTTCTTAGGACTGTGGGGTTTCTTAAGAAGCCTAAGGGCAAGAACTCAGTTTAACCTTGCTGGGGACTGTAGTCGGGATCTAGAGAGCTCTCAGAAACTTAGCTGGTTCATGTATGTGTCTCCTTCTTGCCCCTTTTCCCTTCAATTTATGCTTGTCTCTACTTTTCCTCAGTTTCCACCCCATCCCTTTTGTCCCTCTCTTTCTCTCCAACTCTCCAGAGAGCTTTCACTCCGTAGATGTGTCCAGGGCCACCTTACAGTGGCGGCCTCAACTCCAGAATCCTCACACCTTCTGTTCAAGGGAAGAACCTATGCTGGCTGAAGTCCTCAGCCTGTTCTGGGATAATGTCCATCAGCGGTCTACCACCTGGGGCGCTGGGCGTATTGTACGATAGAGAAGAGACAGTGAATGGGCAGATACTCCGAAAGATACCAGTGTCTGAGTATTGGCCCTAACATTTTGTAACTCATCACGACTCTTTTTCAGATGTTCTTTTCTTCTCTTCCTGATTTTGGTTTTGACACTATTCATCTAGTTTCCTAAGCCAGAAATCTAGGAATCCCTTTGCATTCCCTTCTTCCTTAGCTACCTGCTACTCCCAAATCTTGTTCTCTGCCAGATCTATTAATTCTCTCTTCTAATTATGTAGCCACTTCCAGCTTAGGGGCTTATTCTTTCTAACATGGATCTGATCAGGAGTCTCTCTGGCATGGCACACAAGGCCCTGTATGATCTGTACTCTGGCTCCTCTCCTCCTCTCTCTTCCGTCGACCCCGTACTTTCTGTGCCAACTATACTGAACCCCAGACATATCAGTCTATTTCCTGCCTCCTTGCTATTGATCAGGCTTTTTATATATGTCTATCACCTGAACAAAGACTCACGCTTTACTTTCACACCTACATCTTAGGTTTACTTGCTTTCAGAAACTCATAGCACCACTCTGACCCCAGACTTGTTTCTCCACCTCCTCTGTAGCCCTGACCTTGTATCGATTTCTGCTATCGTATAGCGGTCTCCTTTCATGCCATTCCTACTTAAACCTTCTTAAGAAAGTTGGTGGTTTTACTCAGTTCTCTGTCCCCAGCACCTAATAATGTGTCAGGTACATAGTGGATGTTGCCTAGCTAGCTGACTGAGTGAATTTTAAGCAATTATTATTATTATTTTTTTTTACTTTCCTTGGACTTACTTAGAATGTCAAGGTTGCTCTGCATCTCCATAGATAAGTGGAATACTGACCCATTACTGACTGAGAAGAGTCTAAAACCAGTCATTGTTTTTAATGTTAAATGTTAGCAACCGAAGGTGAATAGGCTCTTCATTTCACACTCACCTTTGCCATTGCTCCTAGACCATTTGCCTTCTAGTTTAGTTTTTTTAAAGGCAGAACTCTTATTGCTTCTAAAGCAGAGTAGGATACCCTGATTTAATAGCCTTCTGTACTCAACTTGTGACATTTAAAATGATAAACAGGAAGGCCTAGTGGTATTTTAAAAGATCAGTATATACTGCCCTCCTTACATTCAAGAAACAGCATTTAGAAACAGATCATCACATAGGAATTTCAGTTTTCTTCCTGGCATGTGATTTCTGTGGCTTTAAGCCAGCATTTTGAATAAGTCATATTCCTGAAGTCCTTAACAGTATTGCATTATTAAGCTGTGTTGATATCAGGATATTATATCAAGTCTCTGGTAGCCTTAAAATATTTTTATCTTTTAAGTAAGAGCATTTGTGGCAGATAAAAGTGGCACCCATCCTCGCTTTGAACCTGCTTGTTTCTGTATGAAAACAAAGGATAAGTTAGAGGTCCTTGTTGGCACAAGTGATGAAAATGTGATTAGCATTTACTGAGTCATTACACACTAATTTTAAAAAACTGACTTTGGAATTGCTTCAGTCAAGATCAGCCTAGTTCAAAGAGAAGTGAGCGTGTAAACAGGATCGAGGGGTAGGAAGTAAAAAAGGAGTATCACATGGCCTTTTAAAAAATATTTTTTATTTCTTTTTGTATTGTTTTTATTTAATTTTTTAAGTTTTGTAATTCTGGAAAGTTGACCTTAAACCTTGGCAGAACATTCCTACTAACTGTGAAAGTACCCAAAGCCCTTTTCAACTACTAATTTTAAAAATTTGGACAACCAATACCATTATCATAATTCCAGTAATAATGTGGTGTTTGAGAAAAGAGGCAAATATTACAACATACTTTGTTGGAAATCCACAATGGGAGAGAACAGGCCCTAGGGAAGAGCAGCAATAACAACAGTAAATAACTGGTCTTGCAAAATAGGATTTTGTTTTTTATTTAATTGGATGTCACCTGAATTTTGGTTAAATGGAGACAAATTACACTGAAACATTTACACTCATTAACTTGAACACATGTCCTACATTGTTAGATTCCTATTGTGATGGAAACAGTGTATGGTTTCTGTTCTTTCCTGTGTTTTGGAATAACTAGTATTAGTGTTTAGGCTACTCAAAGAATTGATATTTTGTGATAACAAATCTTGCCGATTTCTGTTAAGACTCAGTATATTAAAATAGAACTTGTGGGTTTTGGTTTAGTTAACCAATAAAAATTATTCTTCTGTTCATCACAATCTAAGATAGCATCCCAGTTTATCAGTGATCATTTTTCTTCTTAAAATCCATTAACTTTTCAACCAGAAAAGAAAAGCAAAAGGTACAAATGAAAAAAAAAATATTAAACATTTCCAGAACAGCTATTATAAATTCTTTATTATATGCTCAGGTTAGTTAAATACATTTTAATTTAGAACCTACTGCTATATGTATAGATGAATAGATTTCTCCTGTCAGGGAACATACTGTTCTGTGGGAAACAAGCAAGAAGCATATGAATCTGTTTAGGATACGTACTCTACCAGTATTATAACCACAGAGTGGTAGAAACCCAGAAAGGGATCAGTTAATTTAATTACTTACAGGACTTAGGGAAGACCTTAGTGAATGGGGGATACTGAGTTGCAGCTCTAAGAATAGATATGATTCTGCTTTGGAAAAGGCAGTCTCCGTAAAGAGCACACCAAGAACAAAGCATACAGGTCTGAAAGTACATGGTGTGATTGGGAAGGAGTGCTCAGTTCTCTTTTTCTTATATAGTATTTAGCACATTGAACTGTGATTATTTCTTTATATGTCACCTTTTTTGAGAATAGGATATTACCCAGTGGTAGTGCACTAATTGGCAAAAAGCAGACATTGAGCAAGTATTTCCTCAGTGAATTCATGTCCTGGATGGAATATGGTATGAATGGAATCACAGATAGTTGACGATAGTGACCAAAATGGTAAATGAAATTAGAGTTGGAAGCCTTTTAGGAAATGTGGATGGTCAAAGGTTTTTGAGTAATCATATTTGTTTTCTGGCAAGATAAATCTGAAGGACTGTGGAAGATTGATTTAGAGGGAAAAGAGATTAGAGGCAAGATAACTAGATAGGAAGCAATTACTGACTTAATTTTTTCATGCACGTTTATTAAACCTGTGTCGTGTGCCATAAGATTCGTTGTTCCTGCTCTGTAAAAATCTGACACTATCAGAGAAAGAAGCTGGTACACACAGTTTTAAAAACAGGGTAAGTTATGATAGGTGCTTTGAAAATTTTAAAGAGCAAGAGATTGCTTTTAGCTAGTAATCAAGGAAGGTTTCCTGGGAACGGTGACCAGTTTAATAAAAAATATTAATGTTATTACCAAATTGAGTATTTCCTTATTATTCTTTAATTGTATTCCAGTTAGATAGCAGGATACAATGCAGCCACTTCACATCCCAGACTTACATATTATTTCTAGCACAAGGAAGTTCAACCTCGGATGTAAGAACACTGCTGCTCATAAACAACGTAATAATAATCTTAGTGGTTGTTGAGCGCCTCCTCTGTGCCAGGCGCTTTGCTGCAGCCTGCACGTATCTGTCCTAATCTGCGTGGGAGCTCTCCAAGGTTCCTCATTAGCTCCGCTTTACTGACGTGGAAACTGGGGGCTTCGGGGATAATTGCTTAAAGTCACACACCCTTGATAGATAAAACCAGAATTTAGTGCAAATCTGTCTGAATCAGTGGTCCATGTTCTTTACTAACCTTAACCCCTTTAAGTATTAAATGTATAATTTTATCAAGAATAGGTATTATAAAGAAATGTGCTTTTGCATTATAATTTTAATGATCACTATTAATAGAAAAGCGAAAACAATGATGAAATAATATATCATCATTGCTTCTTGGGAAAAAAATAGGATCTGTTCATAATTTGAAGTAATTAGAATAGTTGGGCTTTTCTAAAAGATAGAGTGCGTTATTATATATAGATTTTGTGTGTGATTTTAGCATTTAGAAATATTATTTGGAAACTAAATACCAAAACAGTTGTCTTGGGACCATGAATTAGTAGCAGTGATTAGGTTTTAAAATTTTTTCATTTCTTGCCAAATTTGGTATTATATTTTAAACACATTTGAATGTAATATGATTCTAATATTAATTGATATAGGCTTTTTAAACTGTTAACACATGGAGGTATTATCAAGAAACGAATATGGGTTTTATTATCATATGCCCTTAAAAAAGATTACAGAAACTTGAAGATTCTAGAGAAAATACTTCGAAGGAATAACAAACATTTTGACTTCCTTGGGACTTTGGAAGATTTTCCTTTATTTTTTTTAGTTAAAGACCACTCTCAGCACATTCCTGTATTTCTGTTAGCACCTCTCTATATCTTAGTCATAATTCCAAAATTATAGGAAAAAACTGGCTCAGTCACATAGTGTAATTTCCCTAAGGCTTTTTGATGAATTCCCAGTTGATTCATTGTGAGGGGAAAAATGTGCTATAGGCTTAGGTAATTGTCCATTAAGTTTGAGGTTTTGTTTCTGGTTGTGGTTGAGCAGGGAAAACTAGCAAATACATGTAGATGAAATATTTTAGGAATAAAAATGCAAATATAGTAGGTTCAGACCGAGCTGTAATTTTGTCCTCTTTTTATTTGATATACTCAGTAATAAACGTAATACCTCTATACCTGTCACCTCCACTAATTATTTTTGTTCTCAACGTGTTATCCTGAAAAAACATAAAAATTAAGTGGTTTTAAGCATTTCATTTACTTCTTATAAATTGGCCACAATATGTTCTTTTAAACAAATGTTTAGATTCTACGTCAGATACGGTAAACTTTTCTCCCCAAGGCCAGCCACTTTTTTAGAAGGGAGTCTCTAGAATGAAGAAATCTGTCTCTGACTTACTAGAATGCAAAAGGGCTCTTAGAATCTTCAGGTTGAGGTAAATGCTGGACCTTATCTCTGCTACCTCTTTAGACATCATAGAAGTGAATAATTTTATGTGCCAGGGCTAGTGTAGTTTTTTTTTTCTTTTTTTTTGGCATGAAAAAATGTAATCCAGTTTAATCAGTTGGGTTAAGCAAGTAGTTTTGTCTTATTTTCTGAAAGGTATTTCTACTGTGAGATAGGGCTATATAATGACACGATGGTTTTGGAGCTTCATTTGGCTAAATTACTTGAAATTTCCTGTGAGGTGAAATGCAAACTTAGAAATACTGAATTATGCAAGTTGTTTTCAGTGTTTGCCCACTGAGATTGTAATCATTTTCATATCAGTAATTATTTTCATCAGTATATGCTTTGATGAAAATAATTTATAGTGGAAAGATGTACACAGCTTAGTTTTTAGAATATGAAGATGTAATTTTAAACATGAAAGTCAACTTGGTCCTGAAGTGAGACAGTACTATTTGTAGACATTTAGTAATTCTCTAACTGGCTGCCAGCAAAAACCTGACACTAGTAAAATTTCCTAGTAGTAAAACTACTTGCTTTATTGTATCACTCTCTTGCTCAAGAACCTAAATTAACTTCCTGTTGTCTCGAACACCTGGTCTAATTCCTCATGGGTATTAAAAGCTTTTTTGTCACTTGGCGTCTCTCATACTGAGCAGCTTTCTCTTTCATCCCTATTTCTGTCTGCAGACTACAGGCAGCATTATATTTCCTGCATGTAAATATGGATTCCTGTTTTTATGATCCTCTAGCTCTATCTGATTAAGCAGCAGTCACCACCACTTCATGTATAACTCTTAGAAAACTAGAGTGAATCATTGTCATAGCTTTCACAAACCTCTAAAACAGTGGTTTTGTTGGGGGAATCGGGGTAAATGCATGAAGATTCATGCCTGTGGACATAGATCATAATGGATGGGAGGTATGTGAAATTTCAGAAAAGTCCCACGTTAATTTGTTTCTTTTTATTGTTCCCACCATTGAGAAGTACAGTACTAAACAGAAGTTGCCCTGCTTACTTCGTCTTCAAATATTTAAGTACTTAGCTAATGAATTTTTAACAGTCTTTTGCATTGTATCTTCCTTTGTGTTATTGGGAGGATTATTTTGAAAATTAAACTCTACTCTTGGGGCGCCTGGGTGGCTCAGTCGGTTAAGCGGCTGCCTTCGGCTCAGGTCATGATCCTGAGGTCCTGGGATCGAGCCCCACGTACGGCTCCCTGCTCAGCAGAGAGCCTGCTTCTCCCTCTCGCTCTGTCTGCCACTCTGCCTACTTGTGCTCTCTATCTCTCTGTCAAATTAAAAAAAAAAAAAAAAAAAAAAAAACTACTCTTTCTGGTTTCTTTTATTTTTGTAATTGAAGTATAGTTGATGTGCATTATATTAGTTTCAGGTATACAACAGAGAGATTCAACATTTGTACACCTTATGACATAATCACCATGGTAAATCTAGTTACCATCTCTCATCATACAAAATTATGACGAGTTTTTTGGCTATATTTCCTATGTTAAACTTTTCTTCCCTGTGACTTCTTTATTGTATGAACTGGAAATTTATACCTCTTAGTGTCCCTCACTGATTTTACTCATCCTTCCACTACCCTCCTTCCCTCTAGCAATTAGCAGCTTATTCTCTGTATTTATGATTCTGTTTCTGTTTTGTTTGTTCATTTACTTGTTTTTTTAGATTCCACGTATAAGTGAAGTTAATATGGTATTTGTCTTTCTCTGACTTACTTCACTTAGCATAATACCCTATAGGTCCATCCATGTTGTCACACATGGCAGTATCTCATTCTTTTTTATGGCTGAGTAATATTGTGCATGGGCACACACACACACTTGTGTGTGGGTGTGTGTACACCACATCTCCTTTATCCATTCATCTGTCAATGGACACCTAGGTTGTTTGGTCTTGGTTATTGTAAATAATGCTGTGATGAACATAGGGTGCATGTGACTTTTCAAATTAGTGTTTTCATTTTTTGAGCATAAATAGCTAGAAGTGGAATTGCTGGATCATATGGTATGTCTATTTTTAATTTTTTGAGGAACATTCATACTATTTTTCACAGTGGCTGCACCAGTTTATGTTTTCACCAAGAGTGCACGAGGGTTCCCTTTTTTCCACATCCTTATCAACACTCCTTATTTTTTGTTATTTTAATAATAACCAGTCTGACAAGTATTGGGTAATATCTCATGGTGGTTTGATTGTCATTTCCCTGACGGTTAATGATTTTTTTTTTTTTAAAGATTTTATTTATTTATTTGAGAGAGAGAATGAGAGAAAGCACATGAGAGGGGGGAGGGTCAGAGGGAGAAGCAGACCCCCTGCTGAGCAGGGAGCCCGATGCGGGACTCGATCCAGGGACTCCAGGATCATGACCTGAGCCGAAGGCAGTCGCTTAACCAACTGAGCCACCCAGGCGCCCCGACGGTTAATGATTTTGAGCATCTTTTTATGTACCTATTGGCCATCTGTATGTCATCTTTGGAATAAATGTCTGTTCAGGTCTTCTGCCTGTTCTTTAATCGTATTTTTTTTTATACTGAGTTTTAGGAGTTCTTTATATATTTTGGATATCAGATATATCATTTGTGAATATCTTCTCCCATTTGTAGGTTGCCATTTTGTTTTATTAATGATTTCCCTTGCTGAGCAAAAGCTTTTTAGTTTACTATAGTCCCATTTCTTTATTTTTGCTTTTGTTTTTCTTGCCTGTAGGCAGATCCAAAAAAATATTGCTAAGACCAGTGTCAAAGAGCTTACTGCCCACATATTTTATTCTAAGAGTCTTAAGGTTTTAGGTCTTACATTTAGGGCTTAAATGCATTTTGAGTTTTGGTTTTGTTATGGTGTAGGGAAGTGGTCCACTTTCATTCTTTTGCATGTAGCTGTCCAGTTTTCCCAATATCATTTATGGAAGAGATTCTCTTGCCCATTGTACGTTCTTACCTCCTTTGTTGTAGATTAATTGACCATACAAGCATGGGTTTATTTCTGGGCTCTATTCTTTTTCCATTGATGTACGTATCGATTTTTGTGCCAAGACCATACTATTTTGATTACTGTAGCTTTGTAGTATTGTTTGAAATCTGGGATTGTGATACCTTCTGCTTTTTGTTTTTACTCAAGATTGCTTTGGCTATTTGGGGTCTTTTGTGGTTCCATACACATTTTAGAATTATTTTTTCTAGTTCTGTGAAACATGCTATCCATATTTGGATAGGGATTACACTGAATCTTGGATTGCCTTGGATAGTATAGACATTTTAACAGTATTCTTCCAATCCATGATCATGCTATAACTTCCCTTTTCTTTGTGCCATCTTCCATTTTTTTCCATCAGTGTCATAGTTTTCAGAGAAGGTCTTTCACTTCTTTGGTTAAATTTATTCTTAGTTATTTTCTTCTTTCTGGTGCAATTACAAATGGAATTGTTTTCTTAATTTTTCTGATGATAGTTGTTATTAATGTGTAGAAATGCAACAGATTTTTTATATAGGCATACCTTGTTTTATTGTGCTTCTCTTTATTGCATTTCACAGATAACTGCATTTTTTACAAATTGAAGGTTTGTGGTAAACCTGTGTTGAGCAAGCCTATTGGCACCATTTTCTAGTAGCATTTTCTCACTTCATGTCTCTATGCCACATGTTGAAATTCTTATAAGATTTCAGATTTTTTCATTATTATATTTGTTATGGTGATCTGTGTTCAGTGACTACAACTTGCTGAAAGCTTAGATAATGGTTAGCATTTTTTAGCAATGACTTTTCTAAATTAAGCTATGTACATTGTTTTTTAGACATAATCCTCTTGCACCCCTAGTAGATCACAGTACAGTATAAACATAACTTTTATATGTGCTGGAAAACTAAAATATTTATTTGACTCCCTCTATTGAGATATTAATTTTATTTCAGTAGTCTGGAACCAAGCCCACAATATCTCTGAGGTAAGCCTATATTGATTTTGTATCCTGCAACTTTACTGACTTCATTCAGTATCAGTATTTATATCAGACTTTAAAACAACAGCTGTAAGAAGAGAAAAAAGGGTATTACATAATGGTAAAGGGGTCAACCCAACAAAAAGATAGAATACTTGTAAATATGTATGCACCTAACATAGGAGCACCTAAATATATAAAGTAAGTATTAACTCACGCAAATGGAAAAATTGACAGTAATATGATAATAGTAGGGTACTTTAATACCTCATTTACATCAATGGATAGATCATCCAGACAGAAAATTAATAAGGAAACATTGGTCTAGAATGACATATTAGAGGAGATGGACTTAATAGATAAATCAGAACATTCTACCCAAAACAGCACAGTTCACATTCCTCTTAAGTGCACATAGAACATTCTCCAGGACAGATTGTATGTTAGGCCACAAAACAGGTCCCAATTAATTTAAGAGAATGAAATCATATCAAGCATCTTTTTCAACTACAGTGGTATGAAACTATAAATAACTATGAGAAGAAAACCAGAAAAAAACGCAAATATATGGAGACTAAATAACATGCTATTAAACAACCAATGGGTCAAGCAAGAAATCAAAGAGGAAATCAAAAAAATACCTTCAGACAAATGAAAATGGAAATACAATGCTCCAAAATCTGTAGGATGCAGGGAAAGCAGTTTTAAGGGGGAAGTTTATAGCAGTACAGGCCTACCTCAAGAAACAAGGAAAATCTCAGAAAAACTAACCTTACAGCTAAAGTACCAAGAAAAAGAACAAAGCCTGGAGTTAGTAGAAGGAAGAAAATAATAAGGATCAGAGTAGAAATAAACAAAACAGAGACACAGTAAAAAAGATTAATGAAACCAAGAGGTGGTTCTTTCAAAAGATAAATAAAATGGATAAGTCATGAGCGAGACTCATCACCAAAAAAAGGGACAACATCCAAATAAATAAAATCAGAAGTGGAAGAGAAGTATAAAATACGAAGATCATAAGACTACTGCAAACAATTCTATGCCACCAAATTGGACAACCTGTAGGAAATGGATAAATTCCTAAAAACATACAGTTTTCCAAGACTGAATCAAGAAGAATAGAATATCTGAACAGACTAATTGCTAGTAATGAAATTGAATCAGTAATCAAAAAACTCCCAACAAACAAAAGTCCAGGACCAGATGGCTTCACAGGTCAGTTCTAAACATTTAAACAAGAGTTAATTCCTGGGGCGCCTGGGTGGCTCAGTTGGTTAAGCGACTGCCTTCGGCTCAGGTCATGATCCCAGGGTCCTGGGATCTAGTCCCACATCGGGCTCCCTGCTCTGCGGGAAGCCTGCTTCTCCCTCTCCCACTCCCCCTGCTTGTGTTCCCTCTCTCACTGTGTCTCTCTCTGTCAAATAAATAAATAAAATCTTTAAAAAAAAAAAAAAGTTAATTCCTGTCCTCCTCAGACTATTCTAAAAAATTGAAGAGAAAGGAACTCTTCCAAAGTCATTCTATAAAACCAACCTTATTCTAATGCGTAAAACAAAGACACTATAAAAAAACATACAGGCCAATATCCCTGATGAAAAAAATCCTCAATTCAAAATATTAGGAAACTGAATTCAGCAGTACAGTGAAAGGATTATACATCATGGTCAAATAGGATTTATTCAAGGGATGAAAGGATGGTTCAATATCTGCAAATCATTCAACATGATATACCACATAAATAAAATGAAAAATAAAAATCATGATCATCTCAAACGATACACAAAAAGCATTTGACAAAATTCAGCATCCACTTATGATAAAAACTCTCAGTGAGGTGGGTAAAGAGGGAAATGAACCTCAATATAATGAAGGCCATATATGACAAATCCACAACTAACATCATGCTCAGTGGTGAAAATTTGAAACTTTCCCCTCTAAGATCAGGAACAAGACAAGAATACCCACTCTCACCACTTTTATTCAACATGGTACTAGAAATCCTAGCTGTGACAGACAAGAAAAAGGAAAGAAAGGCATCCAAATTGAAAAGGAAGAGGTAAAACTGTCACTGTTTGTTGTTGCCATGATACTATATATAGAAAACCCTGAAGCCTCCGGTCTGTGTTTTAAAGTGTGTTTTTATCCGATATAAGTTTTGCTACCCCAGCTTTTTTTTCGTTTCTGTTTTCATGGATTATCCTTTTCTTTCCCTTCATTCCATCTGTATGTGTCTTTAGGTCTGAAGTGAGTCTCTCCTATGCAGCTTATAGGGTGGTCTTATTTTTTTTATCCATTCATTAATCCTCTATCTGTTCATTGGTGCATTTAGTCTATTTACATTTAAAATAATTATCGGTAGGTATGTACTATCAATAATTTTTTATTTGGTTATTTGTCTTTTTACACAGTACCTGGTGTTCTGCACAATGGAAAGCTCAGTAACATGTTTCAAATATTAATATGCACATCTCTTATAAATAGGTTTTTGAAGAGATTATATAGTAAAGAACCATTAAATTTTTCAAATCAGATTGAAGATAAATCTTTATCATAGTAGCTAGTGAATTTTTTAGTTTATTTTATCCTCTTAACGATAATGCTTGAGACTTTGTTGTTAGTTCATTTTTCATTTCAGGTTTAAGAACTTGAATGTCAAAATAAGTTCAGTATGTTGATAAATTTTAAGATGTAGCAGAGAGTAATTAAAAAAGCAAAGAAGAATAAAGCTACTTGTGTCATTTCCTAAAAGGTTTACAAGTCAGGTTGATACCTTTTTTGTACTTTTGTCTACTTTAATGTTTTTTAGTCTGTTTCTTCATCTTAAAACTGGAAATATTTTCTAGTTGACCTCCTTACTGTGGGGATTAAATCTATAATGGAATCCTGAACCTACGAGGAGGGTAATGGTAGTCCAAAGGAGGGAACCAAATTCAACAAACAGTACAGGAGAGGAAGCAGAACGGGGATAGGAACATAGCAGAAGCGTGACGAAGAGGCCCACAGTGGGAGACGCCTCTGAGCTGTCTCCTCTGAATGGCAGAGGCTGGAGATGCCGTTAATTGCAATAGGGAACACAGCGATAGGCAAAGGAGGAAGACAGAGATACTTTATTTGGAAAAAAAAAATCCCTTGGCAGTATGATAACAGAGTATACCTTATTGAAGTTCCATCTGGTAGAACTGTATTTAGGAAACAGTAGAACAATATTTAGGAACAAAGTTTTTTGTTGTCACTGAAGGATAACCATAATGAGATTTCCATCTGTGGAAACGCATGAAGATTTGGATGTCAGTAACTCTCTCACGAGTTATTTCAGATTCTGTATTTCAGAGAAATGCCTTTCTTGCCTGATTTCCCAATAGACCAAAAAAAAAAAAAGAATTTCTAAGAATTCAGACTTCTCTTGTCACCCTTTAATTCTTTGTATCTGGTCTTGCCCCTTATAACCTAAACGGAGTCCCAATTTTAGTCTCATTTTGGAAAACAGAAATATGTTTCCTATTTTATGAAATTAAAAGCCCAACCTTAATGAGAGCCTCTTGGAATTAAAAATGTCAGCATGGTTACTGCGTCCAAGTTACTTTTTGTCTTGACTCAGTCTCTCTCCCCAAAGCGTGATATAGAACAGTTTGACTGCAAACATACTTTGCCCACTGAATCAGAGACAACAGTACAGTGGTTATCTAGTTATGAGTCAGAAGATTCAAGTCTCAAAAGCCTCTGGAAAGAAGAAAGAAAAGGAGATAGCCCAATAATCAAAATTGGGATTATCTCATTCCAATTAAATTTGCTATTTTGAATATAAGCAAAGCAGTAGCATCCAGCATCATGTGGAATAAGGGAACTGGAATATTCTGGTAAGTCTTGTTATTAGTGGATGACTACTTTTAATGTAAGAAACTTGAACAACTTTAGTTGAATGTGATGAGGAAGGAATGAAAACCATGTCTGATTTATCACCACTGACAACAGGATATGGCAAAAAGCACCATGTGGGGATTCCAGGCCCACCCCTGTTATAATACCTTGAATGGATCTCTTACACTTTCTTGGGTTAACATTTCCTCTTAGGCTCATTGATTCACTGGAAGGATTCACAATACTGAAAAAAAAAAGCTTTTATGCTCACAGTAATATTTTATTACTGTTCAAGGATACAGATTAAAATCAGCAAAAGGAAATGGCAAATGAGAAGAAAGTCCAGAAGACACCAGGCGTACACTTGTATCTTCCTTCCTCTTCCAATATAGTCACATGGACATACCCCCAGCAATCATATGTGACAACGCTTGCAAAGTGTTGCCAACTAGGAAAGCTGACTTGAGCCTTTGGTGCCCAGGGTTTTTATCCAGAGCCAGTCACATAGTCGTGAATTACCTGCATGACTGTCCTCATCAATGACTCAGAATTAAGCCTCCCAGAGCATAGACATAGCCACCATAAGTCACATTGTTAGCATCAACTATCTGATCAAATTGGTACCCTGTGTTCCAAGAGCTCAGAACTCATCTCCAGAAGCTGGCCAATGGCCAGTCCTGAAGATACACCTTTTTCAGTTATGTGCAGAGTTTGAGCAACCCAGGCCTGCTGAATTAACCGTTTCCTGCATGGGTATAGAATTACATAATAGTTTAAGTCTCTTATAATTTTAATGTTTTAATGAATGGATTACTAACTCCTCTCATATATTTGTAAAAAATTTAATGCTTTATTTCATCTTTGAGATGGATTGGATAATTCATAATGATTTGAAAGCTTAAATAAAAGAAATAAATTATACTGACGCTAGAAAATAAAGCTGAATTGAATGTCTAACAGTGAAAGAATTTGTGTCTTACACAAGTCAACACAGAGCCCTGCTCACTGATGAATAAACTCCCAAGTGAATAAAATCCCAAGATTAAGATTTTCAGACTTGAGTTCTTGTAAGGAAGTCAAAGGAAAAGAAGCCACTTAAGCTCAGTTTCAGAAGCTTAGTCAGCATTTGATTAGTAAATTACTGATTTTTTTAATTTCCCTTGCATTGGTGATAAATTTAAACTTTTTTTTAAAATGAAAACCCTTTATAGGATTTCTCTACAATTGAGTAAAATTGCTCAGGTTTTATTTGTCTTATTTAGTATGAGTCTCTTTTGCACTCATTTTTAAAGTTGTTTAGTGCAGTATTCCATATTTTGCATCTGTAATTTAACTCTGGTATCTTCATTTTCCTATTGTTTATCCTTGGTCTATGGTTTTCTAGTTGAGAATGGCTTTGTGTTTTTGCTACTTATCTTTTTTTTGGGGGGGGTCACTTAATGTGTTTGCTCATATTTATTGGATTTTAAAATGTTAAAAAATTTCTTTTCCTAAATTAAAATGTATCTAGGTATTTTTTTCCCACATCCATAATGTATGACTTTGGTATAAAATTTGCAAATTACCATATGGAATAATGCATTTTGTTCTGCTTTTGAAATTGTTGAATATTTGACATGGTTATATTCAATTTAAAATAGAGAAAAACCTTTCTAAAATTTAAGAGAAATACTTTTATCTGGAAAAAGGCTTAAGAATTAATTTTGTGTAAAAGAAAACTAAGTGTTTCTGTATGGTTAGTCATTTTATTTAGAATTAACCCCATACACTAGAAATGGCTTAATGCAAAATTATTATACAAGCCCTGAACTGGTATCTTTTCTCTCACATTTTTAATGGATATTTTCTTAACCATGTGCATGAGGGGACCAGATAACCTTTCAAAACTAAGTACTTGTAAAATGTCCTTGGAATAAATAAATAGCTGCTATGTAAAAAGTCTGTTATTCGGTCTAGAAATGGATCTTAGTTTTCTATCTGGCTTAAAATCGTTTCTCAGAAGGAACAGTCTTATCTTTTAGTTGCCACCTACCTAGCTTATTAGCTAATGTGGTTCCCACCCATTCACAACATAATATGTATGTTTCAGTGAGTCCTTAAGTAGTAATATTTTACTTTCTCTCATTCTAAAAAAAAAGTACAGTAATGTACCATACTTTTGAGCAGTAAATGCTCCACTTTGCAACACCCTAGGAGTCCTCCTTGCCATTCTTTCCAGAATTTCTCTTCAGCTTTGCTTCATAAAGAAAAAGCCCACATTTGCAACTAAATATTTTTTGGCAAATCCTGGATTTGACTTTTCTTTTGATAAGAGACTTTACTGATCTCTTTTAGATTTTCTCTTCTCACTAAGAAATAGGCATTTTAAATTTCTTTATTCTGGTCCAATTCTGTTAAATAAATGTTTTGTACTGGGATCTAATAGGCAAAAGTATTGAATAAAACAGCTTTCTTACCCTTGAAGAACCTACCCTGTAGGCTTTTCATTCCATTTTTATATGAAGAAAATGGAAGGCAAAGGTTAATATAAGCATAAATTATTCTGTGACTGTTTTATATTGTACCTCAGGCCTTTTCGGTTTGACTAGATAGCTTACTGCCTGGCCGTGTTCAGGTTTGCTTCCTTCCCATGCACTTGAAACAAAACTGTTCCCAACAAGCTGGTTGGTTAGAGTGTACCTCTGCTTCTGAATAGTGAGGCAGAAAACTGAAATTGTTGAAACTCTTTATGGTTCAAGCCTCTAAATACCATTTGTCTTTCAGAGTTCTTTCCTTTTTACACTAAATTAAGGCTCTTTGGGGTTTTATCCACAAACCTTGCAATTTTACTTGCTTTTGGAACTCTTGTGGGGAACCATTCACTTATAACAAAGATAAAAGATGTATTGACAGCTGAAAATCCTATGAACTACCCATCATCCCAAGTATTCTTTGAAAATTGTGAATTACTTCAGATTTAAAAAAAAAAAAAAAAAGTCAATTCCCAATATCCTTGACAGTTTAAATTACTGATCTAGTGGACCTTAATGAATTTTGGTGTAGCAACTGGCTTTCATAATCCATTTGCAGGGTAATTTATTCTTAAAATATGACTAAAATTGTGTGGCCAAATTATAACCCAATGTTTAGTTTTTCACTCAATCCAAGAGAAATGAAAATGTTGTTTAAAACTTATCCCTTGAAAGTATATTAGATATGCTGAGTCAGAATGTACATAAATCTAGAATTTAGAGCAGTAAGAGACAGTTTGTGAATTCTGAAAGTTTAGCATGAACTTCCCAAGTAGACTCCACAGTGGACTCTTAGAAGGATTCAAAAAGGCCATAGGTTAAATTTCCTCTTGCCTTCTGATGGGAATACTAACATTTGAGGTGCTGTCTATCCACTTGTGACAATATATCAGGAGTCTTATTCTGAAAGGCAATACCTGATCTCTTATGAATAAACATACAGGGAGGGAGGAATAACTTCATAATACACTATTTATTGCTGTTTTTGCATTGTCTAAAATGACATTTTATTTATTAACTTCTCATTGTCTACTTGTGATAGCACTAAACAGAAATTCTAGGTTAACATAGGAGATAGCATCCCCTATGCTGTCATGTGCTTATATTTAAAACAAAGGCAATAAACAACTTGGCTCCAAAATACTCAAGAATGAGTGTTGTCATAAGGATTGTTTAAGTCATTCATCTCCATCTAAATTTTACTTTGATAATTAAGGTGAATATTTTATTCTGGGCATTATTGATGGCACAGAGTGCATGTCCAAATAATACAGCGTAATGAATAATACGAAGATTGGTAGGAGATAGAAACTATGTTAGCTTCCTAGTGCTTCTGTAACAAACTATCATAAATTTAATGGCTTAAAACAAGGATATATTATCTTAGAGTTCTAGCAGTCAGAAGTCTTAAAATCAGGGTGTTAGCAGGGCTGTATACCTTCTGGAGACTCTAGAGAAGTCAGTCTCCTGTCACCCTCAGCTTTTAGAAGCCACTTGCATTTCTCCATTCATGGCCCCTTCTTCTATCTTCAAGTCCACCAGCATAGCATCTTCAGGTTTCAGTCTCCTTCTCTTGCTCATTTCCTTTCTCCCTCCCCCACCTCCAACCCAATCTCTATCTCACTCCTATTCTCTGCTGCTCTCAGAACTTTTAGTTACTTTAGGCCCATCTGGATAATCCAGGATAGTACCCACAGCTTAAAATCTTTAAGTAAATCTGCAAGATTTCTTTGGCCCTGTAAGGTAACATACTCACAGGCTCTGGGAATTGGGACATGGACATACTTGGGAAGCCGTTCAACCTAGTACAGAGTGTGCAAATAATAGTTACTTATGTTGTAAAAGTAGAGGTTATCATAACCCTAATTTGTGTTTGCTGGTCATACTCCCAAAGGTACGAATGTAAACAGATGCTTTTCCCTTCTTCAGTCTAAGAATATATTCTCTACTTAGTGGCCATTTTTCAGAAGTATTATATTTCTTAAAGGCTCCTTTAGTTTTGATTGTGTGGATTTAATTTAAGTTCATTGTCTACGGTGTGTCTGGGGCTTTTGAGTTTTTTCAGAAACAACGGATGAGATAAAGAGCAGGTACTCTGGCTCTTGCTGTTGCTGAGTAATAAACCGTTCTTTATCTCTGGCGCAAGAGTTTTGTGTCTTCTGCTGGCATCCACAATACCATGTCAGGCTTACTTACTAACTTTCAAGTAGGGTAAAATCTCAGATCCTTCACGGATTTTGACAGTGGCTCTTGCTTATAATTTACCCAAGAAATGCCCAGCCTTTTTTAGTGGCATTCATGTTTCTTTAAATATTCTCAACCTCATTCAATTCAGATCAACTTCAGTTTCCCTGTTAAGCGTATTCTGTTTATTTTGAACCTTCATAACATTTTCCCAATAGTATTTCTGAAAGACCACGTAAGTTGCCAGAATTAGGTACTGGGGTTGCTTAGTGCCTCACATTTATTCAAAAACGTATCTATTTTTTGTGTGTGTTGAAAGGTGTGTTACTGTTGAAAGGTACAGTAAATACTTTAAACTTCTATAAATCAGCCTCATTTAAAACTAGAAGGTTCTTATAACTAGAAGATTCTGTGTTCATTGGTCACATGACATTGGAACCATGAGGTAGAGTTTAACTTTTGTGTTAGTTTTTACATGAATACTTTAAAGATGGTGGAGCTCTTTTGGATTATATCAAAGTGGCAATAAAATAGATTATGATCTAGTGGAAGCAGTAATTAAGGTCAGTCTTACCACCAACTAACAATAGGACCTTGGAAAAATCACATGATTTAATTGAGTCTTCCTTTCCATTTGATAAGTGAAGAATTGAATAAAGATAATTTAGGTTCCTTTTAGTTGAGCATTTGTTCATTTATTTCTGTTACCTTATTTTTATTTATATAGTTGTTTTAAAAATAAAAACCTCTTGGGCGCCTGGGTGGCTCAGTCGTTAAGCGTCTGCCTTCGGCTCAGGTCATGATCCCAGGGTCCTGGGATCGAGTCCCACATCGGGCTCCCTGCTCGGCGGGAAGCCTGCTTCTCCCTCTCCCACTCTCCCTGCTTGTGTTCCTGCTCTCGCTATGTCTCTCTCTGTCAAATAAATAAATAAAATCTTAAAAAATAAATAAATAAAATAAAATAAAAACCTCTTTAAATGTGTCCTATAGATTGTGAAATGCAGTGTTGCCTTATTAATTTCCAGAAACCCTGAAATTGCTGTTTATATTTTTCCTTTCCCAAGAGTTATTTGAGATTTTTGTTGTTGTTGTTGTTGTTGTTGTTGTTTTAAATTCCTGGTAGAAGAGCCTTTTTTTCCATTGGTTTTCTTTAATTCCTACTTTTTCATTGTGATCAGGGAATGTTGTTTTTAGTATTTTACTTGATGGAACTTACTAATACCTACTTTGACTTAATATGTGATCAATTTTTTAACGTTCATGTGTGCTTGAGAAGAAGGTATAATTTGTATTACTAGAATATAATGTTCAAAATAAATCCATGACAGATACACCTTATTAATTATGTTAAGATTTTCTAATGCTTTTCCCCCTATTCTCAACTTTCTTGAACTGAGGGTTGTGTGAAAGTCTTCTATTAGTAGTGTGTTTCTATTTTTCCATATCTTGTAGTTTCTGCTGTGTCTCATTTCATTTTTTTTCTTTACTTGAATTATTCTTCATCTGATACATGATCTCAACTCCTGCTTCCTAATTGTTCCTATTTGCCTCGTATATCTTGGTGAATTCCTTTGTTTTTAGCCTTTTTGAATCATTGTGTTTTTTTGTGTATCTCATATATTTAGCGTAGACTTAGGTTTTGCTTTTTGATCCAATCTGGATGTCTTTTTTTTCTAGTATCAACTTCCCCAGTATCTTAATCTTCTACTCCCTGGCTCTCTGTATGTGCAAGCTTGTAATGCATTGAGTGCTATGTTGAATTTGGTGTTAGTTTCTCAACTTGGAGATATTTTGAAGTTTATTGTATCCTCTACCTCCTAATAACGATGAAGGCATGGTTCATGTAGTCCTTGTTGAATTTATTCTTTTGGAGGGAGTATGTGGATTGGTTGAGATTTAAGCAGCATTATCTTCTGCACGTATTATGTTCATATTTGCAATAACATTTAACTGATTTACTCTTTAGAATGATTTTTTTATTTACAGAGTAGAAAAAGATACCTATAGCCAGCCGACAAAAAAATTTGGATTTTTAAAATTATAATTTAAATAGTTTTACTGACTTTAAACTGACAGGGAGCCCATCTTTCAAATTAGCTCATCAGTTCCTAAAGACATTATACACACACACACACACACAGACTTAAAAGAAAGAATCTATTATTTTTATTCTCCTTACATAGATTTGTTTTACATACACATTTTTTCCTAATTGCATCCGTGTATACAAAATAAAATTGAGTATTTTCAGAAACTGTGCTTTTTGATCTTTCTGACATTAGACCATTATCAGTATTTCTTTTTTTTCCATTCTGCTCATTTTCCAAAAGCATAGTATGGTTTTTTAATACAGAATCTGTGGTAATTTTTCAGGAGTTACACAAATCAGTATGTACAAGGATAATTACTCCATTCTTATTTATAAAAAGATTTAAAAAATCAGAAAACATACTAATGTCTGATAATAAAAGGTTGGCTAAATAAATAAGGACAGTGATGTAAGAGAATGAAAAGAAAATGGATAGATATTTGCTTTGTCATTAAATGATAAAGCTAGTTTACAAAATGCTATGGTCCTGGTTTGTGTGTGTGTGTGTGTGTGTTTAGGTTTTATTTATTTGAGAGGGAGAGAGAGAGAGCATGCGCGTGGGTGCACGTGTGTGAGCGGGGGGAGGGACAAGGGAGAAAGAGAGCAGACTCCCCACTGAGTGGGGAGCCCCAGGCAGGGCTCAATCTCATGTCCCCAGATCATGGACTGAGCCGAAACCAAGAGTTGGTGCTCAACCAACCGAGCCACCCAGGTGCCCTGGACCTATTTTTGTTTAAAATATATTTTAGGGGCACCTTGGTGACATGTTCGGATAAGTCTCCAACTCTTGGTTTTGGCTCAGGTCGTAATCTCAGTGTTGTTAGATCGAGCCCCATGCTCCATGCTCAGTGTGGAGTCTGCTTCAGACTATCTCTCTCTCTCTCCCTAAAATAAATAAATCTTAAAAATACATATAATTTAAATAATTTTCATGGAATAATTCCTGTACAGTTTTTGCCGTGTCATACATTTATCTAACTTACTATCACTCAGTGTTGTTTTAAAACCAACTATCTGATTTTATTTAGCTTTCTTCCAAATAGTATTATGAAAAAAATACACAAATGTTCATTGTATTTTTTCATGCACAGTAGAATAACTTGATAAGTTAAGAGAAATTTCATTTTTGTATGATCTAAAGTCCTCATTCTTTAGTGAAATGTGTATCAAACTCAGTTCTCTTAAACATATAGAAGGGTGTATGATAAAATTATAACCGTGTATACATTGTTAGTAATTTTACTTATTTTTTCTCTGCTTTTCTGGTTTTTAATTTTCTAAAGTAAATTTGGATTAATTCCTTGTATAATATAAAAGTATTTTGTAGCTTAGATTTTTTAATCATTAATTAAAATTAAGTATTTCTCTATAAATCTTTACACTTCTCTGTGAAATGATGTAATTGCTAATGCCCTGAAATGTAATTAAAATAAGTAATAATTTCTTTGAAATTTAGAAGTCTTAAATTAATATTTTGAGTTATATTAATCTTATTTCAATTAAAGAACTGTTATTAAGCTGGAAATTTAATGGCACATTAAATTTTCTGGCTTCCATGGAATCTGAGTATAACTGTCTTAAGAGGATTAGCTCTTAAATTCATTTTGCTGTGATTTTTCATAGTATTGTAAGTTCATACTGTGACAGGAGTTATTCTCATCCAAAAATTAAGAACTTATTTAATACCAGATTTCTTAAAAGACAAACATGGGAAGGAATGTACCTCATAATAACGAATGGTGCACTAAAATTAGATTCATAACTGGGCGCCTTGGTGGCTCAGTTGGTTAAGCATCCTACTCTTGATTTCGGCTGAGGTCATGATCCTCAGGGTTGTGAGAAAGAGCCCCACTTAGGTCTGTGCTGGGCATGAAACCTGCTTAAGATTCTCTCCTGCATCTCTCTCTGCCCCTCCCCCACAAAAATAAAATAAGTAAATAAAATTAGATTCATAACTAAAATTCCTTTTTTTTTTTTACAGGAATTGAAACCTGATATAGTAACTAAATCTGCTCTCAGTGATGATATCAACTTTGAAAAAATCTGCAAAAAGGTATATCTGCAGTGGATTGTCTTTCTTTTAAGAAAAGTTCCTTTTTATATGGTTGACTTACTTTCTCTTGTCACCTTTGTCCTTGAAGAAAAAACTTATCAACAAGCAGTTACTATTAGTATATGATGATTTTTCTCCAGTTGAGCTCCGTTATTGCCACCAAAAAAATATTTTTATGGTAATTTATGAATTTTGCTTTGCTTGTGATAGCACACCTTCAAGGTCCTTAAAGGTATGTTGAACTTAATGTGCCATTTATGTGTTAGTAACAGTTTGTTAATCTTACTAAACAGAACAAACAATATTTTTATTTTTTCCTGGTAATTTTTATGACTATTTCATTTAATCTCCATATATAGTACTCGTGAAAGATTATTTTTACCCCCTTTTTACAAATGAGGAAACTGTAGGTCAGAAAGAATGAAGTGAACTGAGTAGAGCTATCCCACTGTTATATGGCACAGTTGGGACTTCTACCCAGTTCTCCTGCTCCTACTATTTCCCCTTTTTCATTTCCGTCCAATTTGCTAATGTCTACGTAAGACAGTTCCAACCTGAGAGCATATTTTGGATTAATGGATGTTTCTGTGTTGCTTTTCTGTTCTCACTTTCATTGGCATTTGCTCTAATGTGTATTATTTCTTGTTTCTTGCCTTTATGTCCACTTTGCTCTTTTTCTTGTTTCTTAATGTGGAAGCTTCAGTTACTGATTTTAGAGCTTTCTTATTTTCTAACAAGCATTTAGTGTTACAAAGTTGCCTTATGTAAGCACTCCTTTAGCTGTGCCCTTAAATTTGATGGGTTGTATTCTCATTTGCTTTGAGTTCACAATGTTCTAAATTTCCCTTGAAACTTCATCTTTGACCTATGGTTTAGTTAGAAGTATATTGTTTAATTTCTGAACAGTTGAAGGGTCTTCTAGGTATGTTTTCATTATTGTTTCCTTTATGATCCATGAGCAGCCTTTTTATGATTTTTATTTCTGTTATGGTCCAGAATGGCTTATCTTGGTAATATTTCATATGCACTTGAAAACAGTATGTTTTCTCTTGGGATCAGTATCCTAAAAATGTCAAGTAGGTCACGTTAGTTGTTGGTGCTGTTCAGGTGATTTATATCCTTACTGATTTTCTGCCTACTTGTTTTATTGATTACCCAGAGCCTTATGTAGAATCTCCAGCTGTAGATGTCAGTTTGCCTATTCCAGCCCTCAGGAAAGAATGCTTTGATTCTTTGAGACTAGCACTGACTTTTCTACAAGTGATATGAGACGTTAGATTTTAAAGCATTTTAAGAAAGCCAGAATATGAAAGGTTTTTATTTGTTTGAGGGGAGGGAAAACTTGTTGGTGCCATTGTCCTGATGAGAAAAGCAACACTAAATCCATGAACAAGATTTTACAACAGTCTCTTTATTTTGTACTAGAATAATTTTACAGTAAATATTCTTATTTCTTAGGATTTTTTTCATAAAGAGAGGAAAAAATATAGTTTTAAGCTGTGGTTTGGTCTATCTCAGACAAAATAATGACATGTTAAATAGAATAATGGTAACTGAATAAAAATGTTACAGAATTTTTTTGTTTTGTTTTCTCTTGAAAGTTTAAAAAAAATAATCATTTTTCCAGAGTAAGTTTTTTGAGCTTTCTGGTTGCTAAATTCTAAAAGTATTCATTAATGTTTAATTTATGGTGAAAGTAAAAAGCATCTTCTCTGCCAGATTGTTTTCACTTTGGAAGATTAATATTAGTGTATGTGTAATATTTATAAAATCAGTTTTTTAGGGTATCCTCTTCCATTTACAACTCTTCCTTCAACTTTCCAGTGTGTGAAAGTGTCACTTCTCCAAAAAAGGGAGGCAGCAAACATCTATATTAGCTTATCATTGTTATTTTGTATTAGTAAATTCATTTGCATATGACAAGATTTGTAGTCCTGAAATTTTTTTTAATTTGTTTATTTTAGAGAAAGAGTTGTACGTATGCATGAGCAGGGGCCCGAGAGGCAGTGGGGGGCAAGGGGAGAAGAGAGACAAGCAGACTCCCCACTAAGCACAGAGCCTGAAGGGCTGGATCTCACAACCCTGAGATCATGATCTGAGCCGAAATTGAGTTGGACGCTTAACTGACTGAGCCACCCAGGTGCCCCCATGGTCATGAGATTTTTAATACGAATTCAGATAAAAAGTTTAGGATCTTGGAGCGACTAGGTAGCTCATCTGGTTAAGCAGCTGCCTTTGGCTCAGGTCATGATCCAGGGTTCTGGGATCCAGCCCCGCTGAGCAGGGAGCCTGCTTCTCCCTCTGCCTCTCCCACTCCTCCTGCTGTCACTCTCTCTGGCCCACGCTGTCTCTCTTTCTCTTTTTCAAATAAATAAATAAATAAAAATCTTTAAAAAAAAAGAAGTCTAGGATCTCACTGTCAAGGGTCAAGTGAAACCTGATTACATTTCTGCTTTGTTTATACCTTCCTCTAAACAAAAGCAAGGAAGGAAGGGAAGGTGGAGAGAGGGAGGAAGGAGAAACAGTTGTTTAATCCAAGTTCTTGATGGAACCCTGGAGGGATTTAAAGCAAAGGGAAACTGCTCTGCTTAAGAAATCATTTCACATTCCTCCCAAGCTATTTGATTTCACCTATTTTGTATTCTTCCATTGGATTCAGGCTCTTCTGTTTGAAAACCTGTTAATAAATTAAACCTCTAAAAAATGAGGCAGACAGCAGTGTTGTTCTGTAGAACGGATTGATTGTTCTTCAGTGTGTTGTAGGAAATGAGCTCAGTGGAAGATAACCTCACAGGAACGAAGTCTATTACATAGAGCTCTGTATGTTTGAGGCTATCTGACAATCAGATCAGAGCAGAGCAAAATAATTTATGTAATATCTTACAGCTTACACAGTTCTTCCATATACATTCTTATCTCAGTTGATCTTAGAACAATGATCTCATGTAGAAAGCCTTTGTTTGCACATATGTGCACACATGTGGTGTGTGTGTGTGGTAATAGTAGTGTCTTCATTTTTCAAATGCAGAAAAGGGCTAGAAAGGTTAAGTAGGCAGTTAATATGTATATGATGAAAGTTTAAAGCTAGGGAGTTGAAGAATGAAAATTTTGACATTTCCAGGCAGCTGGTGCCAGGATTTCAGGAACTTCTCAATTCAAAACATGTGTTGCATGCAAAGCACTCAGCTAGGCAGTGTGGAAGATATGAAGGGAATAGGAGACTCAGTATTTTCCAGGGGAATATATAATCTAGTAGGGAGTAAAAGACAGGTATATTAAACAACTACCATATAAGGGGAAGCAAATTAATATTTGTTAACCTCTGTTAACAGTTGCCAACTCATTAGGTGCTTTATTTTTGTTAGCTTTCTCAGGGAAGATAATAACTGGGACAAATAGGCCCAGAAAGGTCAAAAATATACCTATGGTCAGTCATTAGCAGATAGCAGGCCCAAGGTCTAAACCCTGGTCTCTGCCTACAAAACAGAAGTTTAGAAGAAAAGGCTGGAATGGGTCCCCTGTATGTTTTTTGTTTGTTTGTTTTGTTTTGTTTTGTTTTCAAAGATTTTATTCATTTACTTGACAGAGAGACACACAGCGAGAGAGGAAACACAAGCAGGGGGAGTGGGAGAGGGAGAAGCAGGCTTCCTGAGGAGCAGAGAGCCCGATGCGGGGCTCGATCCCAGGACCCTGGGATCATGACCCGAGCTGAAGGCAGACGCTTAATGACTGAGCCACCCAGGTGCCCCTGGGTCCCCTATTTTAAAGACTCCATTTTAGAATCATTGTGTCTCAGGGATTATAAGAGCTCAACAGATGCAGAAACGTCTCCCCTTGCCTTCAGTGTGGACTCTAAGCCTTAGGTTGTCACAATTCTTCTGATCCCACTGAATGGACTGTTTCTTATTACCTCCCTACATGTTTTTAATAAATGCACACATTAATATATCTTTAGGTAAAACCTAGAATTGAAATTAAGTCTAAATATTGAGACTGTTGCTACCATCATTCTGCCTCTACCAGGTCACTCAGAGTCAGTTTGCTGTAGGCAGCTTTTCACAGGAAGGAACATTGCATGTAAGAGAGCTTTTTCATTTTTAGACTGTTGTTTGTATTCACATGTACATTCTCAAAATTCTTTTCAGAATTGAACACCAAATGCTTGTGTTCATAAAAAATACCCATATGCCAAAATAAAATTTTTCCATAAAAAGATGAGGTGTTTTCCCCCTTTTTACTTAATTTATTTGAAATGGAAGAAACTGGAGGTGTGCGAAAACCACAGTTTCCTGAGAATTTTCCATGGCAAATATTATGTCAACGTTAAATAAGGAAAGCTGTGGTTCCTTCATACCCTCTAATATTATGAAAACTTTTTTCATGCAGGTGTAAAAACTGTTCATAGAGAATTAACTTAGTCTTTTAAGCTTCAAAATCAGTTTATGTAAATTTCAGATATATGACTACTCAGATTTCTTCTATAAACCTCCGTAACATTTTTCATCTTTCCGGTGAAGTTTATCACATTCTGTCTTTGATGAATTAGTTGTTCATTTGTCTTAACCGTTAAAATTAGAGCAAGATTGTGAGCCTCAAATGATGGTGTTTGTGTCCTTATGTGTAAGACCATGCCTTCCCATTTATTTAGACATGTTTATATAAGTATAAATATCAGTGAATACAAAGAGGGATAAAGGAAGGAAGGAAGATGGACAGTAGTGAAATAAGGAGGAATAAAGAATTTGAAAGGTCTCATGACAGGTTCTGCTCTGCTTATTCTTTGAGTTCTTACCCTCTGCCCAGAGACATAAGCAAACCGTAGACACAGCAGACGGCTGCCGAAACCCAAAGCACAGCCGGAGCTTCAGACCTCTGCCCATTTACTTTACAAGCCTCTTTTTTATGCTTATATTTAATTTCTCTCCAAAAAGATTTGAGAGGGGGGCTTGGAGATGAGTCACAAAATGAGAGAAGGTTATCTCAAACAATTTAGAAGGAAACCACTTGAGAATACTAGACTGGATTCAGAAACCTGACTGTCAGTTCTAGCTTTTGTTCCCAGCTAGCTAGGTAATCTGGAAATGAAGTCAAGACTGTTAGTCTAATTATTGGATAAAATCATTGGTCTGTATTCCCTTTACCTCTTGTTAAAATTTGAAGTAAAAAAATGCATTGAATGATTTCAAATTGCTTTGTTAAGAAACAGGTTGAAAATGTTAAATTTGACATTGTTTACTTAGGAGAAATAAAGTTTATTAAAATGATTGCTGTCAGCGGCGCCTGAGTGGCGCAGTCGGTTAAGCATCTGCCTTCGGCTCAGGTCTTGATCCGAGGGTCCTGGGATCGAGCTCCGCATGGGACTCCCTACTCAGCGGGGAGTCTGCTTCTCCCTCTGCCTCTGCCTCTGCCTCTCCCCCTGCTCGTGCTCTCTCTCTCAAGTAAATAAACTCTTTTAAAAAACTAAATAAATAATGTATGGGGATTAACATAAGAATAAAAAAAACTAAATAAAAAATAAAATGATTGCTGTCATTTATAAAACATGGTATTTTTAACTAAGACTTTCTTTAAATCAGACATTTTAAGAAATACATGTGTACCCTTTTTTTTATCTTTGAAGAATGAAAACTGAAATCCTTAGTATTTGTAAAGCATGCAACTATGTATATGCCATTAACAGTTTTTCCCCATTAGAATATTTTTTCTACTCCCCAAATCGTAAGTTACTCAGATTTGCAGATTAGTAACTGACCATCAAGAACAGATATAAATTAACTAAAAACAACTAGCAATTAAACATCAAACATAAGTTTGAAAGACTAGATGTATCCTAAGAAGATCTGTACAATGCATTCTATTTGCAAAAATTGCTGGTTAGCAAAGGGAAGAGGCTTAAATTTCTAGGAGTTTCTGCATTCTAACTAGTGTTGCTTTGCCGTTAGCTGCCTGACTTCAGGCAGTTCACTTACTATCTCTCGGTCTTGCTTTTTTGTTTTTGGGGGTTTTTTTGTTTTTTTTTCATTTCTCTAATAAACTCTTGCAGGTCAAACATTCTGGTAATGCCTTTTTGACCCTCTTCAAAGGCCTTATTGTAGCAGATGTAAAAATAACAGGGCTTATCCTCAGTGTTCAGTTTCATTTTGCCAAAAAATTAAGTGTTTTGTGCACCCTCACATACTCAAGCAAGAGTTTTATGGCATTTCTATGCTGTATTATCTGTTAATGTTTAAGTATTCTTAAATGACTCTGACATTTTTCATATTTCAGTATAACAACAATAGTTGTGCTCTAAAATATTTGGTGATGGTGTTAGGTAGCCAACTTTAACAAAATTTCCAGTTTATAAAAATTAGAAGCAATAAGGACATGCTGAAGTGTGTATTTGCAAATATCATTATGCTGCAAAGTAGGTTTGTCACATATCTATAAGACCACATTATTGTTGGGACACCTGGGTGGCTCAGTCGGTTAAGTGTCTGCCTTCAGCTCAGGTCATGATCCCAGGGTCCTGGGATCGAGTCCCTCATCGGGCTCCCCGCTCTGCGGGGAGCCTGCTTCTCCCTCTGCCTCTCTCTCTATCTCTCATGAATAAATAAATAAAATCTTAAAAAAAAAAAAAAAGACCACATTATTGTTAAATAGATTGCCAGCTAAATGAATGAGAATTTGAGAAGCTATTTCTTTGCTTTTTGCCTAACAATGCTGATATATTAATGTTAAATATTTTGGTAAAAATTTTTGTATTTTTTGTTTTTAGCTTTACTGAGATATAATTGACATATAACAAACATTGTGTAAGTTTAAGTTATACAACCTGATGGTTTGATACACATATATATTATGAAAAATAACCATAATAAGGTTAATTATCATATCCATCACCATATATAATTATAATTTTTTGTGGTGAGTGCATTTAAGATGTACTCTCTTAGATGCTTTCAAGTATATCATAAAGTATTGTTGTCTGTAATCACCATACTGAATATTAGATCTCTAGAACTTACTCTTCTTTTAACTGAACATTTGTACCCTTTGACCGAAATCTTCCCATTTCCTCTACCACCCCAGTCTCTGGCAACCAACATTCTGCTCTTGCCTCTGTGAGTTTGTTTTTTTTAGATTCCACATATAAGTCATACTATGCAGTATTTGTCTTTCTCCGTCTGTTTCTTTCATTCATTGTAATGCCTACCAGATTCATCCATGTTGCAGATGGAAAGATTTTCTTCTTTCTCATGGCTAAATAATATTCCATTGTGTGTGTGTGTGTGTGTGTGTGTACATATATATGTTTTCTTTATTCACTTCATTTGTCAATGGACTCTTGGCTATCATGAATAATACTGCAGTGAACACAATATCTCTCTGAGATGTCGTTTGCTTCGGGTGTATATCTGGAAGTGGGATTGCTGGATCATATGGTAGCTCTAGTTATAATTTGTTGAGGAACCTCATCTTTTTTCCCTAGTGTCTTTAGTAGTCTGCATTCTCACCAGCAGTGCTCCAGGGCTCCCTTTTCTCCATATACTCACCAATACTTGTTAGCTCTTGGTTTTTTTGAGAGTAGCCATTCTAACAAGTGTGAGGTGGTATCTCATTGTGGTTTTGATTTACATTTCCCCAGTGATTAGTAATGTTGCGCTTCTTTTCATGTACCTGTTGGCCATTTCTTCTTTTGAAAAATATCTGCTCAAGTCCTCCGTCCATTTTTAATCAGATTTTATATTTATTTTGTTTTATTTATTTGATATTGAGTTGTATGAGTTCCTTCCATATTGTGGATATTAGCCCCTTATCTGAGATACGGTTTGCAAATATTTTCTGTGATTCTGTAGATTGCCTATTCACTTTGTTGATTGTGTCTTCTGTTTTGCAATAAATTTGTAGTTTGATGTAGCCCCACTTGTTTACTTTTACTTTTATTGCTTGTGCTGTTGGTGTCACATCCAAAAAAACATTGACAAGACCAATGTCAAGGAATTTTTTTCCCTACGTGTTCTAGGAGTTTTATGTTTCAGGTCTCATATTTAAGTCTTTTAGTCCAATTCAAGTTAATTTTTATGAATCGTGTTAAGATATGTGTCTAGTTTCATTCTCTGACCTGTGAATATCCAGTTTTTCTAATACCATTTATTGAAAAGACTATCTTTCCCCCTTCAGGTATTCTTGGCCCTCTTGTCAAACAGCAGTTCACTGTATATGCATTTGCTTATTCCTGGGCTCTCAGTTCTATTCCATTGCTGTGTGTGTCTGTTTTAATGACGGTGTCATACTGTTCTTATTACTATAGCTTTGTACTGTAGTTTGAAATTAGGAAGCATAATGCCACCAGCTTTGTTCTTTCTCAAGATTGCTGTGGCTATTTGGGGTCTTTTGTAGTTCCAACAAATTTGAAGAAATTTTTTTTTTTATTTCTGTGAAAAATGCCATTGTAATTTTGATAGGGATTACACTGAGTTTATACATAGCTTTGGGTACTATGGATATTTTAACAATGCCAGTTTTTCCAATCCATAATCATAAGATATCTTTCTAATTTTTTGTGTCCTCTTCTATTTCTGTCATTAAAGTCTTACAGTTTTCAGTGTACAGATCTCTCACTTTCTTTGTTGTATTTAGTCCTAAGCCTTTTATCGTTTTTGATGGTATTGCTTCTCCATCTCCCTCTGCCTTTTCCCGCATTAGTGTTCTTGCTCACTCTGCTCTCTCTCCCTCAAATAAATAAATAAAAAATCTTAAAAAAAAAAAAAAACCTTTGGGGGGAAGTAAGTGCTCTTATCAACAAAACACTTTGAACAGAATAATAAAATTTTTATTTACTGATGGCATTTACTGTTTTTTAAAAAGATACAAATTGCATGTAATTACAGAAGTAAAGCTGTGGCATATATAATTCTTCATATTAAATTATTAAGTAATCATACCTGATTAGTAACTACTTAATTATATATATCTGTATACCTTATAAAATCAAGCCTTTTATGTTCTTTGAACAGTATTGATTCTGTTACATATGGATGCATAAGCTCTATGCTGCACACTCCCATTGTGATGGCACCCCTGGTGTTAGGCAATGCAGTGACCTTTTTAAAAATCAGTTAACCTGATATTCTCTTCAAGTAAGTCTTCCATGAAGGTTGCAATATAAAAGCACAGTTATAGGGGAAGACATGTAACATCCAAGGATAATAATGTCTTCATTTATTAGAGTAATACATAATTTTAGAATTATAAATCCTATTCTAGGGCCTTTTTTTTTTTTTTAAAGATTTTATCTATTTATTTGACAGCGAGAGACACAGTGAGAGAGGGAACACAGCAGGGGGGAGTGGGAGAGGGAGAAGCAGGCCTCCTGCCGAGCAGGGAGCTCTAGGGCCTTTTTTAAAAAAAAATAGAATTTATTGAAGTCAGATCACTGAGTCACAGTTACTCAGGATATCTTCCAGGGCATTGCTAAGTAAACTTGATGATAAAATGATTCTTAACAAAATAGTTTTTACTTAAAGTCAGCACTCAACATGCAAGTATTATCAGTGGTCTTCTAAACCTTGTTATAACTAAGATGGTGGGATGTAATTAGCTCTGGAAAAAAGAATACACAGCTCATCAGAGCTTTTAGCAAGTTGTCAAAGCAGGGGTTTGGAACAATAGTAGGTATGTTTTTGAAAAATTTTATATGAACACATTTAGCCAAATATTTGGATTTCCCATGACTTCTTATCTAAAACATGTGAAATTAACTCCTGATTAGAACAGTTACTTTATAATTTATCTGTTTTACAAATACAGATATTCATATATTGCAATTATCTCTAAAGTGAGTTATTAGTAGCTACAGGGTGGAAATACAGTGAAAGAAGCAGTTACAGAGTAACAGCTGCTGCTGGAGGTTCTTCTTTTCCCTTGTAATGTGGAGGGAGGGTAGGCTCTTGGGGTGTGTATATTTCTCAGAACTAATTGGTTCTGTTGTCATTGTTTTTACATTTAAGTGTACTGAGATAAGTAAGTCCTGGCAATTAAAACATCCTGCTTTTTCACTGAATACCACATTTTCTCTACTAAGCCAGAATCTCAAAGTATGTCACCATTCAAGAAAAACAGTCAATGCATTTAAGGCTATTACTTGTTGCTTTGATTTGGCAACAAAAGTCTGTCCTGATAGTGTTTTCTTTTTTTTTTCTTTTTTTTTTTTTTTAAGACTATTTATTTATTTAGAGAGCATGTGTGAGGAAGGGTAGGGGTAGAGGGAGAGTGGGAGAGAATCTCAAGCAGATTCCACGTGAAGCACCAAACCCAACACGGGGCTCGATCTCATGACCCCAGTATCATGACCTGAGCCAAAACCAAGAGTCGGATGCTCAACCGACTGAGCCACCCATGTGCGCCTGTTTTTGTTTCAAATTTAACTTTAGAACATCATGAACCTGCTAAAACTTTATTTTTTATTTTTTCCTAATTTTTTAGTTTACCCCCACCAAGGATTCTGCTTGCATATTATTAGAGCAGGTGTCACACTTTTTCTGTAAAGTAATTCTGTATATAATAAATATTTTAGGCTTTGCAGGCCATACATTCTCTGTCACAACTACTCAACTCTGCCGGGTGACATAGTAGAACTATAGATAGTATATAAATGGATGAATTTCACTGTGTTTCCTGAAACTATTTTAAAAAACAGGCAGCAGGTGAGAACTAGCCCATGAGCCAATTTGCCAACCACCAGTTTTGAGAATCAAGTACTTCTACAAGACTTGTTTGTGAAAATGACAGTTCTCCGTTAGTGCTTCCTGACTTTCAACTTCAGTTGGTTTTCAGGGGATTTACCCCACACATCAGTAGGTCAGTATTAGTATATTTTAAGTATTAACTATTGACTTCCTATGGTGGTTTATAAGAATTTATATCTCTTTCCTCTGCCAGCCCCTCTGTCATATATGTACCTTCCTTATCACTTCCATCCTCCTAAGGCACTTGGGTCAAATTTAGATTAGATGAATATTTAGTGATTCTGTTATTTTGACTACAAGTCATGTAGTGAGTGATTATTATTTTTCATTTTCTGCACAATATTTCTATTTCCTATAGTTTATTTTTCCTTGTTAGTTTCCTGTCCTCTCTCTAGTGTAATACCAAACTGCTCTTCGGTTACTGAAGTCTCCTCTCAAGATGTTTAATACACCAGGGATGCGTGGGTGGCTCATTTGGTGGCGTCTGACTTCAGCTCAGGTCATGATCTCAGGGTCCTGGGATCAAGTCCCATGTTGAGCTCCGAGCTCAGGGAAGAGTCTGCTTCTCCCTCTCCTTTTGCCCCTCCCCCAACTCATGCGCCCGTGCTCTCTCTCAAAAATAAATAAAATGTAAAAAAAAAAAAAAGATGTTTAATACACCAGGTATTCTAATTCTCCTTGTCACTATCCTGAGAATGCCTTCTGCCTGTATCTCGTTTCTTCTATCCCATACATTCCTCATTCTTTGTATCCTTCTTCATTTTAGTGGAGCTAGTACCTTCTAAGGAGAAAGGTTCAAGAGATGTAAGCTTTTTTAAACCTTGCATGTCGGGAAATATTTTTATTCTTATCTAATTTAGGAATCATTTTCCTACAAGATTTTTATTCAGTTGTCTTTGACCTCCAATTTTGATTCCTGATTTTTTTTTTTTTTTTTTTGGTAACTTTGTTCTTTCTCTGGAAGCATGTAGACTCTAGTATTCTGATGTGACTCTCAATTTTCATATATCATGTTGGCCTTTTCAGCATGAAAAATCATGTCCCTCATCAGGGGGTTCTGTGTTAGAGCTTTTAATATACACCCTATAAAACTAAATCATACATATTTGACCTATACGTTCAGCAGCCCATCTTGTTGCTGAGTGACTCAGGATACCAGCACTAGGTTTTCTTCCCAGATTCTCTCATATATCTCCAAGGGAGATAAAATGGGCAACAAGTCCTGTATTGGACTTCAGGAAACCCAACAAGATATAGAAACAATGGGTTATCTTAACACTGTACTTAATGAATAGTCTCCAAATGGACTTCATCTCTCTTTTTTTTTTTAATTTGACAGCGAGAGAGGGAACACAGGCAGGAGGAGTGGGAGAGGGAAAAGCAGGCTTCCCGCTGAGCAGGGAGCCCAACGCAGGGCTCCATCCCAGGACCCTAGGATCATGACCTGAGCCAAAGGCAGACGCTTAACGACTGAGCCACCCAGGCGCCCCTGGACTACATTTCTTGGACAAGACTGAACAGAGGCAATATCTAAGAGCCTAAGAGAATCAAAGTTTATAGTTACCCTAAGGCTGCTGTAGCAAAGTACCACAAACTAGATGTTTTAAAACAACAAAATTGTATCCTGTCATGTTTCAGGAGGCTAGAAATCTGAAATCAAGGTGACAGTAGTGCTAAGATCCTCGGAAGTTTCTAGGGAAGAACCCTTCCTTGCTTCTTCCAGCTTGTGTGAACCATGGCCTGTGGCCTTCCTTGGCCTATGGCAGGATAACTGTAATCTCTTCCTCAGCCTTCTTCCCTCTCTCTGTGCCTCTATCCAGATGTCTCCCTTATGAGGACATCGGTCATATTAGATTGAGGACCACCCTAATCCAGCATATTCACCTTTTAATTATATCTGCAAAGACCCTGATTCCAAATAAGGTCACATTCTGAGTTTGTAGTTGGACATAAATTTTAGGAAGATGTTCTTCAATTCAATACACAAGGTAATTAGACCACAGATATAATTTAGAGAAGGGTAACATTGCCTAGATAAGTCCTCCAAACACAGTAAGCTTCAGAGAGCCATCATCTTGCATTTACTAATGTCCTCATGTTTGTTCTACTAGGGGGGGAAAAATCTTTATAGTGGGCTATTAACAGTGAAAGAAAATTTAAAATAAAGACATTTGAAGCTCACAGCTCTATTTTGACACACAATGAAATGTATCCATTTGCCTTATGGGATGTTTATTGAATGAAGACTCCTTCCAGTTACTGTTCCAAGCCCTAGGTCTATAGCAATGAGGAAAACAGAGCCCCTGCCTCACAGATGGGAAAATATCTACGCTGGCATGCAATGTTAAGTGATAAGTAGTAAATAAAGAGTTATGGGAAGTGTTGTTCAGATAACATTTGAGCAGATATGTGAATAATAAGAGATGGTCAGTCATGCATACATTTGGGAGTACAGTATTCCAGGAAAAGCAGAGCTTACAAAGGAATAGCCTAAGCATCAGAAGGCAGTAAAGCTTAAAGAACAGATAGTGGCATAGCGTGATCTGGCTACCTTTTTAAAAACTCACTGTGATGCTCTGTGGAAACTCAGGGGTGGGGGAGCAAGTGACCAGGTTTGAGTGTATTACGTTGGTGCTGCAGGTGAGACATGTTGGTGACTTGGTCAAAAGTACTAAGAGTAGGAGTGGTGAGAAGTGAATGGTCCTGAATATATTTTGCATTTAGAACCACAAGATTTGCTAAAGGACTAATTGTGAGCTGTGAAGGAAGGAGAAATGTGATAGAAGAATTCTTAAAGTTTTAGTCCTGAGCAACCAACAAAAGTGGAATTATGTATAATAAGACAGGAAAGACTGAAGAAGTAAGTTTGAGAAGGATATCAAAGAATTCTCTGGGTGCCTGGTGGGTGGCTCAGTAGGTAAAGCATCCAACTCTTGATCTCAGCTCAGGTCTCAATCTCTGGGGCATGAGTTCAAGCCCCATGTTGGGCTCCACACCGGGGATGGAGCCTACTTAAAAAAAAAGAAAGAATTCTCTTGGGTTCATATATGAGTCTTGAGCTCAAGTTAGAGTAGCAGTTAGAAATTTGGATGTTGTCAGCGCATAGAAGATATTTAAGGAAATTTTCCCAAATCATGAATTTTCTAAATTCGTAAGTATGTTAAATATATAATCAGTTCCAACTCAGTCATCATCAAATATTTATGAAGTGTTGGCTCTTAGACAAGCAGTGGTAGAAGGTTCTGAAAATATAGTAGAGATACTAGACTTTGAAAATACAAATATTTAGCATCAGATAGTTTTTACATCTCTATTAACTGGAATTTCAAACATTACAGTAGTTATAAATTGTATCACCCAGCTTAGCACTAACATGTTATTTGATTCATATTAATTCAGTCTTTAAGAAGATCTAGATCTTTTAACCTCTTTGAAAGCAGAAGCTATATTGCATTTTTTTAATAACACACAGGATGCCTACCAGAGTTCTGGAAAGATATTAAGTCCCCAAAGGCATTTGTTAGTTGATTACATAATAATTTTATTTGTTTCAGGGGCCGTTGTATTTTGTCATCTTGAGTTTTATTTTTCTTTATTATAGATTATCCAGGTGACTTATCTAGAGAATACTAACAAATTCCTGTTTCCTAACTCTCATTTTTAAAAATTATGATACATTTTCTTTTATTCACTTCTTAATAGTACTATATTGTTCCTATTCCTGTGTTTGTTGTTTCAATTTGCAGCCTGATTCTACTGCAACTGAAAGAGCAGTTGCCAGACTAGCGATGCATCCTCTTCTGAAGAAAAAAACAGATGTGCTGAAAGGTATGTATTAAATACTTTTAAGCCATGTACTTAAATGCACTTATGTATAAGATTTTGAATAAATGGCTATTCATTTATTTCTTTGGGTTTTTTTTGTTTGTTTGTTTGTTTTTAAAGATTTTATTTATTTGAGAGAGAGAGTGAGAGAGAGCGAGCACAAGAGGGGGGAGCAGGAGAGGGAGAAGCAGACTCCCTGCTGAGCAGGTAGCCTGATGTGGGACTCGATCCCGGGACTCCAGGATCATGACCTGAGCCGAAGGCAGTCGCTTAACCAACTGAGCCACCCAGGCGCCCCAATTGTTTGTTTGTTTTGAGGACCTTTTAAAAATATCTCCTTCAAATATTTTTAAATGTGGGAAGGTACCTGAAAATTTGGAAGTTATCTGATGTCTAATTAAATCTGTATTTTTTCCTAAATTCTAATATATGAATACACTTATGTTTATATATAATATATTCATGGTAATACTGAATACAATCAATTTGCTAAATATTGGTGTAATTCATAGTATTACTTTTGATGTTGCCACTTAGTCACATAATTTTTATTTATGTGTGTATTATAAACTGTGCTTAAAGAATTAAATGTTACTATCACAGATTAGAATATATTCATTTTTATGTCTGAAAACACAGTTTATAGTGCACCACAATCATAGCAATACATTATTGCAAAAGAAATTAAAGTTGCCATTTTATTTTATTTGTATTCAGTGATGTTTTTGCTATTTTTCATAGCTCCAGGGCCTGAAAGGATGGTTAATTTTAAGAGTTTTAAATTGAATACCTCTGACCATTTCTTCCAAGTCTGGTTTTTAAAGTCAGTGAAGTTCTTTTGTGACCAGTGATATATACTTAACATAATTGTGGTTGTTCTCTTAAGTGTTTCCAAATAATTTAAGAAATACTGTACTGAAGTGGTGATGTTTTATATATTTGTTTTAATGATGAAACAGATCCTGTGCTTTTCTGTTGTAGCTGCTGTCAAAGCCTTTAAAGATGCAAGACAAAATGTTGAAGTTAAATCATCAGAGAGTGCTTCAGAAGAAAATCATTCCAAGGACACTTTGTGTTCAAATGATGATGCCAGTAAGTTACAGCATGAAGGAACTATCATCAGTGAACAAAAAGAGAAAGAAGCCAAAATATTGGCAAAGAAACCAGTAAATTCAAAAGAAAAAAGAACCAAGGTGGAACATGGACCCAATGCTGTAGACATTCCAAATTCTCCATCAAAGCTTTCTGAAAGGGCTGGTGGTGTTTCTTCTGAGCCCCAGAAGACACCTGCTGACCCAAAAATGAAAACCTTAAGTAAAACCAAAAAAGGGAAAGAGTCCAGTAGCTCCCTTGATGGTAACAGTGATGGAGAAGAATTACAAGAAGAAAAGGAGTATTTTGATGATAGCACAGAGGAAAGGTTTTACAAACAGTCCTCCATGTCTGAGGATAGTGACAGTGGTGATGACTTCTTCATTGGGAAAGTCAGACGGACACGAAAGAAGGAAAGTACTTGCCATTCTTCAGTTAAGGAACAAATGCCCCCCCAAAAAGTGTTACCTGAGGAAGATCTACTTGAAACCCATCAGAGTATAAGAAGTGACATAAACAAGCCAAGTACAGAATCAAGGAAGTTTGAGTCAGTGTTTTTCCATTCTTTATCTGGATCTAAAAGCTCTAGAAGGTAAGAGTACTTTTTTCTATCCTGAAGTAATTATTAGTTCTTAATTTTTTTGAAGATATGAAATATCTGCACATCCTAGCAATGACAGAAGAGAATCTCTCCCATATGTACATGTGGTTTATACAGCACATCCTGTGTTTAGACTTGGCCCTTTCGAACTTTATACTCAGATAATATATGCAAATATACATACAGCAGTGCCACATCAATCCTGTAGCCAAATAATTTGTCTAGCTAATTTCAGTTTATCCCTTCGATTGTCAAAGTTTCCAGACTTTGAGTTTGCTTTTCGTGAAAACCTTTTGAAAATGTCTCATATCTTACTCTTTAAACAGAACTTTCTGAAAAGAATGGTGGTGGTTTTTTTTCTTTTCTTGATAACTGAGGGCCATTATTGTAAACATCAGTCATTTTCTTGTGCATTGCTATTTCAGTATATACAGCTGTTTGCTCTAACTCCGAGTTCCTCCAGACTGCTTTATATCGGATAATATTGCTGTCTCTGTCCCTGCTGTTAACCACCACCTTTCACAGCTCTTCTGTTCTACATCAATAAGTTTCATTTCATTTGTAATTCTAATCTGAGAGGGAATAACTTCACATTTTAGGATAAATATCATGGTTAGCTAATTTCTTCAGTAAGAGCTACCTTCTTCAGGAAACTGTTTTCTGTTTATGTATAAGTCAGGGATAATTTTTAATAAAATAGAAACACATGAAGTAAACATTTTCCAAAGAAGTAGGAGTATGGAAAAGACACAAACCATATTTGAGACCTTGAAATTAATTAAAATATTTTTTATATCTCCCAAACTTGCTCCAGAAGGCTCCATTTTTTTTCCTCACTTGAGAATAATACACTCATGCTTTCCATCTCCCACAAAATGATTTTGTGTAATATGTGACTCATTCCCCCTGTAAGAAGACTTTTGAAATTCTTTATCTGGATAGTCCTCAAGAGTAGACACAAGTAACCAAGATAGAATATTTTATGACCAGAAGTCCATGTAGGGGGGGTGAGAGGGAAACTCCCATGTTTCTGCAGTATCACTGGAGTCTCACAGACTTTGATACAGATAAAACTAGGGGTTTTATCATTTTTTTATTGATTGCTGGTGGGATGAGGGAGTACAATAGTCCTTTGAGTGAGTTTTATCCCTAGTTTTTTTTTACGTTATCTTCTTAAGGTCAGTTATCTTTTTTAAGTCCTAATGGTCTTTTTCTTCTTTTAGAAATTACAGAGAACAGGCTCCAAAAAGCAGAACCCCAGGTATGTATTAATGGCTGCCTGACCTTGACATGAAATTGACTAATGCTCTGCCAGAGTAGAAGAATGAAAAGTTCTGGTTACTTAATAGCCTGAATGAAATACGTAGGTACCCACAGGAAGGGGACAAGAAGATCTTTCAATTATCAGTATAATTTTTAAATTTTAATTGTTTGTTTGTTTGTTTTTACCTATCTGCTACCAGTATGAAAGATATAAGCAAAACTTACCAGGAAATACTGGGTCTAGTTGATTTATCTTGAACTGAATAAACTAGTACATTCTTTAAATTTTAAGATATAACTTTAAGTTATATCTTAGTCGGCATCATGCCATTAAGCATTCAGTAACTAGTATGTCACTTTCTAGGTTCAGAGTAAAATCAAAGTATTTTCACATTAATTCATAACAAATCAAGTTACATATATTTGGGTGGGCGGACTTCTGTACATAATTCCAAATTCTCACTGGCTTAAAATAATAAAAATACATTTTTCATGCACATCACAGTCCACTGTGAGGTGGCAGAGGGGCTGTGTTTCATATAGTAATTCAGGAATCAGGCACCTTTCATCTTTTGGTTCCTTCCTCCTGCAGTTTCCAGATACTCCTCCAGAAGGGAAGAGTACATGGACGGTTTTGCAGGAAGTTTTCATGAGCCAGGTCTGAAAGTGGCAGGAATCAGTTCTGCTCACATTTCATTAGCCAGAATTCAATTATATGACACCATCTAGCCACAGGGGAGCTAAGAAATGCAATCTAACTGTGTGGTTAAGAGGAAAAAGGAAGTAGAATTTCTTAAACATGTAACTGTCTGCCAGTGACTATCCTTTCTCTCACCAGGTGCTCATTTCACTGTCCCCCACACAGAGCACACTTTATCTCCTTCCCAAAGAAGCCAGCTCAGAGTCCCACCCAGTCCCTGCATCCAAGCTCAAAGCCCAGCATCATCCACCAGTGATGCAGTCCTTTGTTTCCATCCGGTCTCATGGATGTGACTGCTCAAAATTTGATGGCCTGGTCACTGAAAGACAGACTACCTGTCCCCAGCTCATACCATATATTTAGTGGCAGGTCAGGGACAAGGTAACCATAATACAAACTCCCAGTCAATTAAGGGAAAATTGGGAGGCACATAACATGTTTATCTAGAGGAACTTCTTTATCCATTGTTCTTCATGTTTTCTGACTGTTCTGGGGAGGTCTGTGTTCCATGGCCACATCTGAAGTGGACATTTAGTATAATTTCCTTGGGAGTTGCCCCAAGTGACTGGTAAAAACACATGGTCCTGAAGACAGTTCAAAGTCTTTAATATTCAAGAGAGAGTTTTTCAGCGCAGACATAGAATTTCTTCCACAACACAGGTCTCTCAGAAATGTAGTGGATTTCTGACTTCTGGGTTTCCATTTAGTCCATCCATGAGCTAGTCACCATACCAACAATCTTCCCCTAGAGCTAGTTCTCAAACTTGCCTTCTTCATGTTTGAGGGTATTTTTTCCCACCCCCACCATCATTCAGTGTCTGCTGTGTTAAGATTCTCAGGTTTGGTTGAGAAGAACATTCTTGACTCGTAACTCTGCTCCAGGGCTGAATCTCCATAGACCTTTCCTGCTTAAAATCTTTCTCAGTCTGGGGCGCCTGGGTGGCTCAGTCGTTAAGCGTCTGCCTTCGGCTCAGGTCATGATCCCAGGGTCATGGGATCGAGCCCCGCATCGAGCTCCCTGCTCGGTGGGGAAGCCTGCTTCTCCCTCTCCCTCTACTGTTCCCCCTGCTTGTGCTCTCTCACTCTCTGTATCAAATAAATAAATAAAATCTTTAAAAAAAAAAAAAAACCTTTCTGAGTCTTACGTCTTACCGTTTGAAGTCCAGAGGCTTTTCTAAACCGTAGTTCTCAAATATCTGGACACTGTTCCCTTTAGTTTCTGCCTGTGAGCTAGCGAGTTCTTTCCCTGTTTTGTAGTCCATTGCCAAAGAGCCATCAGCACGCTAATTTTTTTATTCTTCCCACCCACTTACCCTGGTGCTGCAAACTCCATAGGCCCACAGCCTGCTTCCCAGGTTCTCCACTGGCCACAGTTTTACCCGCTTCCTTAGCATAAGAAGCATGCGTACTTTGCAAACTAAGGTGTCCATTTCCTTCTACCTACCACTAAACTGCGAAGCCACTGCCAAATTTGTATGCTGTAAAACATACAGCATGTATGGCTGTATCCTCCTCCCTAGTACCACTCTGGTATTTGTAGTAGACTGCCTGCTGTCACACGTAACTCCCACATCGTGCTGATTCATTTCTCATTCATTACCGTCTCTGCGCTGCTTGTACTCTTCTTCCTTCTTGTGCCTCCAGGAGTTCGCTGTGCTCCCTGCAGGCAGAGAGAGGATGAAAGGATCGAGCGTGAGATGTTTATGGTCAGGCCTTTTGTTCTTATGCCATTGGCTGTAACTCAGTTACATGCCTCATTTAACTGTAGTCAGGATGGGCAATGCATCCAGCTTGTGCACCCAGCAGGAAAAGAAAACTAGGTCTGGCAGACACATGGCAATCTGCCTCACTGACCTTATATTCATAAGCAGGAGAACTGTAAACTTGAGGCACTCCCACATTTTCCCTGTGAGGAGACCCAAGTGATGAAAGGGTTTTTGTTTTTTGCTTAGCTTATATATTTATAGTGTTTAGTATATCAGTTTGTTTACAGATATCAATTTACTTTCCATAATTATATAAAGTATATATTATTTTAAATACTGCCTTATTTAAATCAATTTTTTATGTAACAGTTTTATTTAACATTTAAATTCTTGGTTCTTCATTACTAGAGCCCCAAGTGACTGGTAAAAACACATGGTCCTGAAGACAGTTCAAAGTCTTTAACATTCAAGAGAGAGTTTTTCAGCCCAGACATACGATTTCTTCCACAACACAGGTCTCTCAGAAATGTAGTGGATTTCTGACTTCTGGGTTTCCATTTAGTCCATCCATGAGCTAGTCACCATACCAACAATCTTCCCCTAGAGCTAGTTCTCAAACTTGCCTTCTTCATGTTTGAGGGTATTTTTTCCCACCCCCACCATCATTCAGTGTCTGCTGTGTTAAGATTCTCAGGTTTGGTTGAGAAGAACATTCTTGACTCGTAACTCTGCTCCGGGGCTGAATCTCCATACTAGAGCCATCCTGAATATTATATTGGGTTTTAGACCACATGTGATTTGTACAGGATTCAGGACATGTTGCATTCTTTGTACGGTAGTATTTCGGAAATGTTATCCCAAGTTGTGTGCATTTGTTTGTGTAACATTATGACATTTGCTTTTTAAGAAGATCTTTAAAAGGCTTTTGACAGTGAATGATGTCTAACTCATAGTGGAGAAGGTACACATCTCTAGGACTACTTCAAAAAAAAAAAATCTATGTTAAATTTTTGTCTCCCTTTGTTTTTCCCCTGATTCCATAAACATGCATTGATTCATGTGTCTTCTGGCTGGTGTGTCTCTCCCAAACACTACTTTATTGTTCAAAATAACATAGTTTAAAGTATAACATAAGAGGCCGTAAGGTCTAGAAACAATTTGCCACCCTCTTATCTGGTGGATAATTTTATGATTGGAAAAGAACCTTGTCTTATATTTGAGTAAATTCAGTAATTTATTTTATAATAATTTTATGTTCAGTAATAGAAGGGAGTAGAATCAATTAGTAACCCTTTAAAAATACATCTCTCCCATCAACGTTGTCAAATCCAATATCTTAATAAATACATGTGAATTTTCTGGCTACATCGGCTCCATATACAGTTACCTTAAACCAATGATATTCCTTTGAAAATATAAGATGCTCTTTTGGGATTTTTTTGGCCTTCCATATTGTCTGCATTCTTTCCTTTCTTACTGCCAATGTAAATAAGACAGCACAACATATGTTAGGAGACAAACAATTTGCATCTGTTTAAAAGATTAGAAAAAAAAATAAAAGATTAGAAAGCATGTGTCCCAGAATTGCCTGTTGATGTGTATATTTCAATTTCACACTGTTCCCTGTTGGACTTAGATTTTAAACTGTAATGTATTTTGTTTAAGTAAAACTAAATTCCTTCCTTAAATACTGATGTGAGAAAATGAAATCTCTTTCTCTTATATGCTATGTAAGTATGTGGTTATTTCTCACTATTTTTGCTTTCTCCTCCCAGGTTTTCAGCAAAATGAACCTCAGCTTAAGAATCTGTTTAATAAGAGTGCACAAAGAGGACTTCAAAGTACAAAACAGCAATCACAGCTGCCTCTTCATCCTTCGTGGGAAGCAAGCAAGAGGCGAAAAGAGCAGCAATCTAAAATTGCTGTGTTTCAGGGGAAAAAAATTACATTTGATGATTGATTAGTATAGTACCTCTTTTTGTGAACCAGCCCATTATTAAAGTTATGTTTACATAAGCCTACCACAAATCAAGTACATACTTAAATTTATTTTTAATAATATACCCACGCTGTTCCCTCTATGAAAAAATTTTGAAATAGCTGTCTAAGACTTCTAATTTGTGCTTATCACCAGGTTTAACTCTGTGTCTTGCTTTGAAAATAAATTTTGAGAGATACATTAAAATAATAATGGAAAATATTAGGAAATTATAGTTATTTAAAAGAGATCACCTTTGCTAAAAGTAATTCTTAGCAAAACTAAGATAGTAACTTTTATATGGATATAGAGATAATACGTTAACAAATAAATATTAATTTTTATTATATTTGTAATTATTTGTGATCTACTTTTTGTCTGTTTTAAAATAGATTCAAGGGCAGTTTTTCATTTCTGAATTATACCTCAGTTTTTTAGGCAACATACATGTTTAAATGTAGCACCACAACCAATAATTTGTTATATATCTCACTGCATAGAAATATTTGTTTAAATCAAGAATGTATAACATGTAGTTACTTGACCATGCACTTTTATAGAAACATTTTTTTGTGGAATTGTGGATTAGAATTCAAAAGGATAAACTCTGAAGGAGGTGTGATTGAAGAAGCATTTCCAGATAACTGAGTGCAGTGATGAGATGACTCAAAGGAACTACTCTTTATGGAGTACTATTAATTTCAAAGGAAAACGGGATTTTAAAAATCCTTTCAAATGTTTCACTTTCCACTTCTCTGGAAGAAATTAAAGGTTCTTGGTTAACTAAATAAAGATAACTAAATTCCATCTTACTGTTAATGGCAAGGAAAGCCCCCTGGTTTGCAGGAATTCATAAGCTTTGGAGAGTCATTTCTTTCATTTTCAAGAGCTTAAGAATTTAGATAACTAAAGCAATGGAATTCAAGAAATTATACAGAAAAAATTGTTTTTGCTATGTTGAAAGCAAAATTTGTTTTTTCTACTTTTGTCTTTTAAATTTTTATTTTGACATAATGTCAATTATGCAAAATTAAAATTAATTTCAATGAAATTTTAATTATGAAAAATTATTACAGGAAAAGGGAAAGAAAAATGTCTCCATGGCTCCCCAGATTTAGCCAAACTGCGAGGTTGAGAGCAGTGTCCTCCAGACTACCAAGTCTGGCCAAGACTTCTTACCCTACCACAAGGAGTTAGGGTCCAGCTACAGAGTTAGAGGGAAGAGCCCCCACAGGACCACTGTCACTTCTGACACCAGCTGCAGGTTTGGAGATGGCGTTGGTTGGGGGTGGGTTCCCCAAACACCCTCAGGTTCAAAAATTTGCTAGAAAAACTCCCAGAACTTACTGAAACCTGTTTATATACACACATGAAACCTACTGAAAGTCATTGTTCATTACAGGGCAAGGGTACAAATTAAAACCTGTCAAAGGAAGAGATGCATAGAACCATGTCTATGAGGGTTCTTTTTTTTTTTTTTTTAAGATTTTATTTATTTGAGACAGAATGAGAGAGAGAGAGCACATGAGAGGGGGGAGGGTCAGAGGGAGAAGCAGGCTCCCTGCCGAGCAGGGAGCCCGATGCGGGACTCGATCCTGGGACTCCAGGATCATGACCTGAGCCGAAGGCAGTCGCTTAACCAACTGAGCCACCCAGGCACCCGTCTGTGAGGGTTCTAACACAAAGCTTCTGTTGTCCTCAGGGCGCATTACCATCCTGGCATCAATGTGCATAGAGTATTGCCAATCTCAGAAGCTCACTGAAGCTTTGGTGTGTAGATTTTTTGTTGTGTCTGCAGTATATAAACATAAGCAGTTGATTGCCCAAGTGATTGTCCCAGATGACTGATACCACATGATCCCAAATTCCCCATCCTCAGTTACATGGTTTGTCTTTTTTAGTGTAGCTAACTGCTGCCCTAAACAAACATACTTTTATCAGGTATTACATAGATGGCTCCAGGAAACCAAAGGCAAGGGCAATTCCCTTGGGCAAAGCCAAGTTCTTTACCACACAGTATCCTTCACCCAGGTTCTCCAATCGATAACACTTTATTGCACTTGCTTTATCCTTCACTCTCATCCTTCTACCCCTCCCCTCCTCTTCCTCCTCCTCTTCTTTTTTCCCCCGTCTCTCTTTGCTGTTGTTTTTGTTGTAATATTACATACGTCTTCTTATCATGTTCAGGTTTTTCCTCTACTTCCTTGAACATACGGAATATTAGTAGCTATTTTAATGATCTTGTCTGCAATGGTTCTCCATTTGGGGCAGTTTTACCTTTAGGGAACATTCGGCAATGTCCGCAGACATTTTTGTGTCACATCTAATGGATATAGGCCAGGGATGCTACTAAACATTCTACATTATATACAACAAAGAATTATCAAGTGCAAAGTGTCAACAGTGCTGAGATTGAGAAAGCCTGGCCTAGGGCTCATTTGGCTCCAGAGGCATTACCATTCTAAGCACTCTGCCTAATGCTTTTTCTACTAGCAAATCTTTCTGTTACATCTGGTGAGATGAGAACAAAAACTATACCTGGCCAAGTGTAAGTTGTTTCACAAACTCCTTTCTAGTGAATTTTTTCCCTGGCCTTGGTAGATTCCTCATACACATTGCACAGATTAGTCTTATGCCGTAGGTTTTAGGGGATCCTTCCAAAGATCTCCAGAGCACTTCTTTCTGTTCATCTCATCCTCTTTTGTATTTTGCGTCACAAATTCTAGTCACAGTAGCCTATGCAAACCCTGAATTCTGTCTCTTCAGAGAGGCCACTGAGTTATCTGGAATTCCTTCCCCCTGTGTGGTATAGTTTGGAAACTTCATGCAATGAGCTAAAGCACTCAACTGGTTTGTTTTCACTCTCAGGTATTACTATGCTGTACTGCTTTTTGTCCATTGTCTGAAAACCTAAGTCATGTATTTTATTTTTTCCATTGTTCTAGTTCTTTAATGTAGAATGGCAAATCGGATTCCTGTTACTACAGAAGTAGAAATCCATTATTTATTTTCATGTTCAAATTGTCCATAATTTGGCCAGTGGGAGCCTACTCAGTCTGTGTCTTGTGTTCTTTTCCCATCTAACAGTAAGAAAGATGGTTCCCATTATCCACAAAACCCTAGAATACAGTTTTAGAGTTGCTAACTGATGCCTCCGCAAAATAAAAGTCTACTAGCCGAAGTTCAGTATAAGTTTAGAGTTCTTTTTTCTTTTGCTTGAAGACATATGTTCTCAAAACTAGGTTTGAAAGTTGCCTGGGATGATGTCATCAAAAATGATGGAGTAAAGATGTACAGAAATTATTTTCCCCATAAAAACCACTGAGAACACTGTCTGTATTATCAGAATGAACTTTTTTAGAACTATGGAGTTAACCACAGGTTTACTACAATCCAGGGAGTATTTTTCAAGAAAAATGGATGAGTCTTGATAGAACAGTAATCTTTGTGACGTTTTAACTTTCCCTATTTGCATCTTTCACTCCTCAGATCCATGATAGTTTTGAAAACCAACAGCCAACAATCACAGTGAAAACCAGCAGCCTGGCAGCCACTAGGAGAAACAGAACAGGGTTGGAGCTTCTTCAACGATATATTCACTGAGAATTGTCATTATTTGACAAATACGGTAGTTCACTGGAAGACCCCACTTGACTGAGAACTTGCTCAGTGCGAAAGCCTTTTTCCTGATATTTTCAAAAACAATCAGAGGTAATTGTTTAACATCACAGTTGCTTGAGGCAATGAGTAACAGTTGCAAACAAATTTGTCAAAAAGCTTAAAAGGAAATCTGGAGAATTCAGTATCTCTAGGGACTTTGACGAGTTCTGACATATTTCTTGGAATTAAGCAAGTCATGTGCTTGCGTAGTGCTGTGTGTATGTTCAGGGAAGAGCTGAGAAGGCCCTAAACTGTCACTTCTAGCTGACCTTGAGGTTCTGCGGCAGGAAATGAAGGCTCAGGTGGAATTGTCAACTTCCTGGCTGTGTTGAAGGTGTGCCCCAGCACACACACAAACACACACACAGTCTCTCAGCAAAATCACAGTAGTATTCCAAGCATTTAAGGAAATCTGTCTAGTTAGTAGTATACCACTAAACTAATGAAGCAGAAACTTTAATGGCCACACTCAACAAAGAATATAGACTTCACAAGTTCAAAGAAGTCCACTAAATAACAACAAAAAACAATAACAAGCCCTAGGGAGGGGAGAGTATCTGGTTTTTAGATTTTCACCATTGTAATATATTACTTAAAATGACCAGTTTAAAATAAAACACCCTAAGACATATGCAGAAACAAAGTATACCCCATATACAGGGAAGAAGAAAAACAAACTGTCCCCAAAGAGGTCCAGACTTTGGATTTACTCAACAAAGACATTAAATAAGCTATTTTGAGAATATGTGCAAAGAACTAGTGGAAACAATGTTTAAAGAACTAAAAGAAAGTCTGATAACAATGCCTCACCATATAGAGAATATCAATAATGAAATAGAAATTATAAAGAAGAGACAAAAATAAATTTAGGAATTTAAAAGTACCATAACTGATAGGAAAAATTAAACATAAGTGGTCAACAGCAGATTGGAGCAGGTAGAAGAAAGACTTGGTAAAACTAAAGATAGATCAATTGAGATTATCCAGTTTTAGGAACAGGAGAAAAAAAAAAAACATGAATGATAATGAACAGAGATCCTCAAAGACTCATGGGATACCATCAAGTGTCCCAACATAGGCATAGTGAGAGTCCCATATGAACTGCACTTTCACTAGTAGCTATAGACCCTAAAAGAATTGAAAACGTTCCAACAGAAACTTGATCATGAATGTTCATAGTAGCATATGCATAATAGCCAAAAAGAAGAAACAAGCCAAATATCCATCAGTTGGTGACTGGATAAGCAAAAATGGTATATACATACAATGGAATATTATTCAGCCCTAAAAAGGCATGAAGTACTGATATGTACTATGACATGAATGAACTTTGAAAGCATTAGGTTAAGAAAGAAGCCAAACACAAAGTATGGTTCCACTTACATGAAATACCCACAATAGGTAAATCCATAGAGACCAATTAGTAAATTAGTGATTGCTAAGGTCTAGGGGAGGGAGCGACACTGAGTGACTAATGGGTATGGATGGCTTTCTTTTTGGGATTGATGAATGTGTTCTGGAATTGGATGGTGGTGTTAGTGGCAGAACTTTGTGAATATACAAAAATCCACTGAATTATGTACTTTAAAAGCGTGAATGTTATGGTATGTGAATTATATCTCAATTTTTAGAGTAATAATAAAAAGTGACCTGGGTTAGTGCATTTTCACTGCCTTCCTTCCATGTAGTACTTCATCTGAAATGCACTTCAATTCACGTTTCTGATGTGTTTTACTTGAGGAATTTTCCTCCATCCTTGGTGATTTTATTTATATTTTTTCTTTATGTGTGTGAAACATGAACATTGTTCCATAAGTCAGAGCTGCACAAAATGATATACTTTGAGAGGTGGCAACTCCTGCTTTCCTGCTCCCAATTGTTTCTTTTCTTTTTACCCCATTCCCACCCCTCCCTGTAGATAATCCATCTCATTAGTCCCTGGTATATGCTTTCCGTGTTTCTGTTTGCACAGGTGAATAAATGTATAATATACGTATCTTTATTTCTTTATTTTCTGCTCTTAATGCAAAAATTAACATTCCTAGGTGATTTAATAAATTTTACTTTTTTTCAAGGCTCCTGGGTGGCTCAGTTGGTTAAGTGTCTGACTCTTGATTTCAGCTCAGGTCATGATCTCAGGGTCATGGGATTGGAGCCCTGCATCAGGCTCCACACTGAGCCCACAGCCTGCTTAAGATTCTTTCTCCCTCCCCCTTGGCACCCCACCCCTACTGTGCGCTCTCTCTCTCTCAAAAACAAAAACAAAAAAACCTTTTTTTTATTATTATTTAAAAATATATCCTGGAATCACTGCACATATGTCCATAAGGATTTTCCTTATTTAAAACAAAGAAACAACAACAACAAAAAACTTTCTAATACCTCATTAGATAGACCCGTCAGTTTATTCAGCCACTCATCTGTGTCTGGGCATACAAGTTATTTTCCATATCTTGCAGTTACAAAAAATATTTCAAAGAAAATGTGTTTTCATATTATTGGAGTTAGGTCTTTGGGGTAAGTTCCTAGGGTAGAAATGTTAAGTCAGAAGGTAAGTGCATTTGTAGTTTTAACTACTGCCAAATTTTCCACAATGAAGATTGTGCTTAACACCAGCAACACAAGAGAGAGTCCTGTTTTACCACAACCTCTCCAATAGAGTAAGGTGTTCTACATTTTTAATTCTGTCCGTTGGATAAGTGAGAAATGTTACCTTGAGGTAGTTTTACTATGCATTTTCCTTATTATGGGTATAGTACAATACTCATTAAAAATTATTAAGTGCCTTTTTTATATCTATTTTTGTGAATTTTTTCATGTCTTGCCCATTTTTCCACCAGTGAGTTGTTTTTGTTTTTGTTTTTGACTTTTTCCCATCATTTTTAAGATTTATTTATATATTACATATACTAGCCCTTTATCTGTTTGTGTATTACAAATATTGTTTCCCCAATTTGTCAGTTGTCTTTTTTATCATGTTTTTCTGTCACTTATTGTATGTAGTCAGATGCTTCAGTTTCTTTTTCTCTTTCCTTTTATTTCATTTTTGTGTATGAATTTGAAATTATAGTCAGAAAACCTTTCCCTACTATTGTTTCCTTTCTACTTGATCTAACATCAGTATTGCTGTCCCTGCTTTTTTAGTGTACCCATTTGCCTGGAATACATTTGACCATCCCTTTCTTTTTAACCTTTCTGAATCAGTCTGTTTTAGGTATGTTTCTTGAATAGAGCATATGGTTAGGTCTTTATGAGCCAAGCTGAAAATCTTTCCATTTAATAGGCAGAGTCAGCCCTTGCACATTTGTTGATAAGGTGAATATGTTCCCTTTCAGTTCTATCAGATTATCTTATGCTGTAATTATTGTATTTATTATATTTACTATTTCTCTTCAAACTGTATTTGCCATGCAGTCTTTTTTTTAAATTAAATTTGGTGCATAGGAAGGTTAATATTTCTGTTCTAGTTGTTACACCATTTTTAATGCCCATTGTCCCTAATTTTTTTATTCGCAATCTATATTGTCCATTTTTAATGACATTCTCTTACACCTAACTTACATTTTTTAAAAGATTATTAGAGAGTGCGTGTGTGCACACAAGTTGGGGGAGGGGCAGAGGGAGAGAATCTTCAAGCAGATTCCCCACTGGTCTCAGAGCCCAACTCAGGGCTCCATCCCACAACCCATGAGATCACGACCGGAGCCAAAACCAAGAGTTGGACGCTCAACCGACTGAACCACACAGTCACCCCTCACCTAAATTACATTTAATGAGTTTATTCTACTTCTCTCATTTCATTGAGTTTATTCTCCTCCCACTTTTAGTTGCATTATTTTTACTTCGTTGAAACATGGAACACACAATATAGAGCATGCTATCTAACATTATTCTACCATTGCTGCACCTTAGCTTTCATTTTGATTTTCAAAGAAGTATATATTAAAGCCGAATTGTTAAAGCTTTCCCAGTCATTTTTTGTTTGGATGAGGTTTATTCTCTAGTAGAGTCCTCAAAAAGGACTCATGGAAAGAATTCTTTGAGTTCTTCATGTTCAAAATCTTTTGTGGTTTTCATACTGAAAGGACTGTGGGTGGATCCTGTGATTCTGCCACTCGCCTTTGTGGCAGCTAAACTCTTCATTGCATCTTTGATGAATCTTGTTTGGAAGACTTTCTTGCCCTGCCCCAAGTCAGGAGATCTGTCTCAGTCTGGGCACAGGATAGCTTCCTTACCCTCCCCAGGGATCCAATTTTTGTTTTGTTTTGTTTTTTTCCATTTACCCTTCCCCAAGCCACACTAAGTTTTTACCTGTGCCCTCTTGACAGTGTTTGGTGACCTACAGTGATAGACTTTTTTTCAGTAGGGAACAAGAGTCCTCGTGGGCATTTGTGTCTAAGCAGTAACATCTCCTTTCAGGTGTGTACCATCAATGAAAGCTTTTTCTTTGCTCTGTCCCCCATCTCCTGAGTGGCCAGTGTAGTCCCATGAAACCTCCATACCCTGCAAAGTTCTTTTTTTTTTTTTTTTTTTTTAAGATTTTGTTTATTTATTTGACAGAGAGAGACACAGCGAGAGAGGGAACACAAGCAGCGGGAGTGAGAGAGGAAGAAGCAGGCTTCCCCTCGAGGAGGGAGCCTGATGTGGGGCTCGATCCCAGGACCCTGGGATCATGACCTGAGCCGAAGGCAGACGCCTAATGACTGAGCCACCCAGGCGCCCGCAAAGTTCTTGACATCCATAAAGAGTTCTACTCTTTTTTTCTCTAGTACTTTTTATAGGCTTATGTTATATTTAGCTCTTAATCTGTTTGGAACTTAACCCTATATGTTCTGACAGATTGGCATACCTAATCAAATCAATTAGTACACAATCAATCTGTATTTCTCAGCATCTTTCTTTTTTTTTTTTTTTTAAGATTTTATTTATTCATAAGAGGCAGAGGGAGAAGCAGGCTCCCGCTGAGCAGGGAGCCCGATGCGGGACTCAATCCCAGGACCCTGGGATCATGACCTGAGCCGAAGGCAGACGCTTAACCATCTGAGCCACCCAGGCGCCCTTTCTCAGCATCTCTTGAAGTTAGGTTGGGTCCTGTGACTTAAGAATTGCTTAGTGGAATGTGGGTCAAAATTGTGTCAACCACTTCCAGGTCTAGCCCATAAAATCCTCTTCTACCCTCCACTCTTCTTGAATCCCTCTGCTGGATGTCAATTCCCAGCAAAACATTAGAAGACACCCCCCCCCCCCCTTTTAAGATGTAGCAACAGCCATCAGCCTGGGAACCTAAGTAAATGAGAATCATAGTCATCTACTTACTCCTCCACTTAAGCCAATTGGATTTAAGTTATCAAAGCAAACACCTGTTGCATTAAACAATGAAAATTAGGGATTATTTTTTGATAGGTACTGTTATTCTGATTCAGAAATTGGTGGTGAAAGTGGATGCTGCTGTAAAAATAAATCCATAGTACATGCCATTCATTGGTCCAGCAGTCAATCAAGATGAAAACTAATACCCAGTATTAGAAAACGAGATTTGTGTAAAACAGTGATGAAACAGTTTTTTAAAAGATTACTTGCAGTTACTTGGAATGTGAACCACATGCCCTTGACCCCATAGCTCTAAGGAAAGGCTAGAAAATGTAATGTTGGTAGTGAGTGTTGACTTTTACTACCTGCATTTACCAAGGTGATAGAAGAAAAGAGATGTGATGTGACAAGAATTTGTTACCTTGCAAGTACAAAAAAAAAAAAAAAAAGGTAAAAAAGATAAAAAACATTGCTTCTAGTCCCAAATGATAAGAGATTAATGCACAAAGATCCATTAAGACTTATGGCTCCAGCACAGATCTGAATAAAATTGTGGTATTTCCTCCTAAATATTATTGCTTTAAGACAGGGGGCAAAGGATGGAAAAAGTAAGTCAACCTTGAGAATTATATTTAGGAAGGAACTTTGGGAGATGCTACTAGCATGTAGCTGAACAGATACTTTACTCTCAAAAACATAGTCTGCTTATTTATAATTCAAAAAAAAAATTTGCAAGTCTTTTCTTTAGCAGCCTTTGGATGCTCTGTCATTAGAAGTATTTGGGGGCTCCCAAACTTCTCAGGGAGGAAATGGGTTGCACACTTTAAAGGTCTCCAAGGAGGGTCAGTCCCCATCATTTATTTCAAATGTGCTATTGGACAAAAAACCTGCTAAAGAGTAGATCCAGAGCTATGAAGAACTTTGAATAAGTAGTTCCTCCCCGATAGCAAAGTTGAAATCAAGGATATATTCTTACTGCCAGTTTAAAAGGACCTCATAATTCCTGCCAGAAGTTTATCGTTAACTACAATAGACCAGTGCCTTCTGCATGCCTCTGGTGTACCCTTTCCCAGATGCAGTTTTTAGTACAAATTTATCCTTGCTTGACCATATGTATGTTGGGCCAGGTGGCAGTAGGGAGATTTCTGTAACTTGTGTTGTTTGTGCAAATATCACTGAATATCAAGGAGCTATATCCATATATGAACCATGTCATCATCCAGAGATCTTGGACTTGAAGCTGGTTGCAGTAACTGGATGGAATTTGGGGTTGTCTCACTTGGGGAGCGAGGAAGTGTGCTCTGGTTGCAGTAGGATACTTGGTAACCAGAAAGACATACTGTATTAGACGCTAGCGGAGTGCTCACTTCATCTATTTCTTCTTTCCCTCAGGTACCTGGCTAACGTACATTTCCCAGCTTCTTGCAGTTAGGCAAACGCTGACCATTGGAATGTAGGTAAAATGGTTACATGATGATCACCTCCCCACAAAATGTTGCAGGCAATCTTCCACATTTCTTCCCTTGTTTTCCAGCAGGATGTTGACATCCTGGGCTCCCTTGCAAGATAGCTTTTGAAGACAAAGTTTCCGCCAGCCAGGGTCCTTGCATGATTGCGTGGAGCAGGTCCCCTCAACCCGATCCCACCACCTGTTGAGCTTTACATGAGCAACAAGTAAGTATTTGGTTAAGTCATTGAGATTTAGGTTGGTTATCAGTTACTGAGCTAAGGTTATTTTAATACATGTATGATATGTGGTGGTGATCTAACTATTCTCTTTTTCCAGTATGTATATTGTCCTAATGCTACTTTTGAGTAGTTGGGTCATCCTTTGTCTACTGATTTGAAATGTCACTATACAATCCCAGGAATGTTCCTAGGTTCTCTTTTCCTCTATTTCTCCGATCCAGTATTATACTCTGAATTATTCTAGCTATTGAATGGGTAAAGAAGATGTGGTATATACATGGTAGAATATTACTGGCCATAAAAAAGAATGAAATCCTGCCATTTGTAATGACATGGATGGAGGCAGAGAGTATTACGCTAAGCACAGTAAGTCAGTCAGAAAAAGACAAATAGCATGTGATTTCACTCATAAGTGGAATTTAAGAAACAAAATAAATGATCATGGGGAAAAAAGAGAGAGATACACAAATCAAGAAACAGACTTTTTTTTTTAAGATTTTATTTATTCATTTGCCAGAGAGAGAGAGAGAGAGAGAGAGAGAGAGCACAAGCAGGGGGAGGGGCAGGCAGAGGGAGAGGGAGAAGCAGGCTCCCTGCTGAGCAAGGAGCCCAATGCAGGGCTCGATTCCAGGACCCTGGGACTCTTAACTATAGATAACAAACCAATGGGTACCAGAGGGGAGGTGGTGAGGGGGGGAATGAGAGAAATAGGTAATGGGTGTTAAGGAGGGCACTTGTGATGAGTATTGGGTTTTGTATGTAAGTGATGAATCACTAAGTTCTACACATGAAACTAATATTATACTGCATGTTAACTAACTGGAATTTAAATCAACCATAAATTAATTAATTAATTAATTAATTAATTAATTATGGCTTTATGTTTTCCTTAGATACCCACTAGCCTGGTTTACTCATAAGTCTTTTTATTTTCCCCTCAACATTTTCTTGGCTATTCTTAGGTCTTTTCTTTACAAACAGATTTTAAAACTAGCTAGTAAATTTTATTTTCAAAAATTATGTTGGAGTATTAATTTTGATTACTCTGAGAAATTATTTTCTGACCTGAGAAGTCCTTGCTTCTCACACAAAATTGCATAGAATGATAAGTCCACTTCTGTGAATGGGCCTAAGTTTTAGAATTGTAGAAGAAATGATATGTACACGAACATGTTCAGTAGCCTAAGTATGACGTCATCATGCAGAAATTAAGTAGCCTTAAATCAGACTCTGGAATGTTGTTTGTACTTTGAACATGTGTTTCTCTTCAAGGGAAGACTTGTTTTGAAAGAAAGTCCTTCTCCATGTTGTTTTCAGGATTAAATTAAAAGGATGTTTTTTAATAAAGACAGCCAAAACTTAAAGGGTAAGTGAAAGAAGGAGGGTTATTTGTGTTTATTTTTAAACTAGGCATGGTATAAAAATTCAGTGTTTGGCTTAACTCTCCCTTTTATGGACAAAAGTTCATAGTCCTCACATATACCAACAACAACCAATTTGTTTTATGTCTGAAATAGGTGTGGACCAATTCTGAATTTTTTTTTTTTTTTTTTATTATCACTGACACTGCTTGTGATAATGGAGAAGTTTTTCAGGCCCTATCAAATTTTTATTTTTATTTATTTATTTTTAAAGATTTTATTTATTTGACAGAGAGAGACACAGTTAGAGAGGGAATACAAGCAGGGGGAGTGGGAGAGGGAGAAGCAGGCTTCCCACTGAGCAGGGAACCAGATGTGGGGCTCAATCCCAGGACCCCGGGATCATGACCTGAGCCAAAGGCAGACGCTTAACGACTGAGCCACCCAAGCGCCCAGGCCCTAACAAATTTTTAAAGATTTTGTAAGCACTATAATTGCACTATTAATGCATAGAATTTACTTTATTTAGTGCTTGAATTAATGTTCTCCACATTGATATTTGCATGCCATCCTGTCAGGGAGAGCTTGTCTGACCTCCCTTCAAAAACATCAACCAGTTATTTCTTCCTCCTTGCTTGATTTTTCTTCTTTGACATTCACCACCTGACATATATATATATATGAGATGTGTATATATATATATATATATAAATAGATATAGATAGACATAGATATATATTATATATAATATATATAATTATATATTATTTATTATATATTAATATATATTATATAATTATATATTATATATTATGTATATTATATATATTACATATATAATTTTATATATATGTATGTATTTATATAGCCATCAGCCTCTCCATCTAGAATATAAGCTTTGTGAGTGCAAAGATTCTGTTTCCTTCTCTGCCGTGTCCCAAACTTGTATATAATAGGTGCCCAGGTAAATATTTGCCTTTTGAATACATATGCTATAAATATTTGAATAAATGTCAGTTTGAATACATAATCATGGACATATACAAGTTTCTTCAGCTTATTAATGACTCCTATAATTGAATAGCTACAGCTCCCAGTTAGGAATCTATCAGAGTAATTCGAGTAAGAGAGAGGGCAGCTTGGACTTGGGCAGTTAGCAGTGGAGAGTAAGAATGGGAGAGAAGATAATGTCTGATTATAGAGGAGAAGGTATGAATTAATCTTCTACAAAAAGTATGAGAGTAATTGAAGTAAGAAACTGACATGAGTCCTGGGCAGCGTTAGGAGCCCATTCAAAGTTCACTGTCACTAATTTAACGTGAGAACAATCAGCACAGTTTGAATTTTCTTTTCTGGGACCTGTTTTTCGGTAATATTTATTTGGGGCTCTTAGTATTTTTGTTCCTGATTGGTAGGGGCTCTTCATATGTTAGAGCAATAAGCCCTTTGCCTATCATGATTTGCAAAAATTTTCATTTTATCATTTGTCTTTTGACTTTGATTTTTTTTCCAAACAGAATATTTGATTTTATACATGTTATAAATGATGTACTTTGAACCTTCTAACTAGTTATGGTGTGTATATGTGAAGACTGTGTCCTTCTGCATATCATCAGTTTCCTCCACACAGGTTATCAAACTCTCATCGTTTTTATTTTTTTTTAGGAATTTATTTATTTATTTAGTTAGTTAGTTAGTTAGTTAGTTAGTTAGTTATTTGACAGAGAGCGCGTGTGCGCGCGTGCATGTGCCCAAGCAGGGGGAGGGGCAGAGGGTGAGGGAGAAGCAGGCTCCCTGCTGAGCAAGGAGCCCCATGCAGGACTTGATCCCAGGACTCTGAGATCATGACCTGAGCCGAAGGCAGACACTTAACCAACTGAGCCACCCAGGTGTCCCTTGTAACTCCATTTCTTTTACCTAATTAGAATGGCTACTACATCCAGTATAACATAAAATCACAGCACTGAAAGTAGACCTCCTGTCTATTCCTGACATTAATAGTAATACTTCTGGTGCTTCGTCTTAAGTATGAAGTTGACTTGTAGATGTAGGTAGATATGTTTTATGATATTAAGATCTATTCCTCTTATTTGGTGTATTTTTGTAAATCAAGAATGGATGTTGAATTTTATCAAATACCTTTTACGCGTTTATGAAAATGATCTATGTGATTTTTCTCTCTTGTTCTTCAAGACTTATTGGAGAATAACTCTGAAAAAAATATTTCAGCCTGGTGCATTTTGACAACTTTCTCTCTCTCTTCTGTATTAATTTGTTTAGATTTTCACCTGAACTCAATATATATTTATATATATAAATTATAAATATAATTAAATACATTTATAAATAAATAAATAATAAATATTAAAAATATATATATATTGAAAGTAACTATTTCATTCATGATATATTTTATTTTAGAGCAAAACAATATAATCTGTTGGCTTTTAAAATTACTTCTGCAAGTTTGGGGTAGTTCACCATCAACCTTTAAAAGTAGAACAGCCAGTGATTTTACCAGTGAAATGGGTTTATTTGGGAATAACAGAAGAATTGCAATTCAGGATACGCAAGCTATGGCAAGCCATAGGCAAGTCCAGAGATCAAAGGAGGGGGTTGTTACTTTATAGAGAAAAGGAGAAAATTGGGAGGGGCTGCTTTGTACCCAAGTCCATTGGAAGGAAGTGAGAATTCACGGTGGTGATGGCTTCTCACTGACTTGAGTTGCTGGTTGAGGAGAAATCCTACCTTCCTCCTGATGGAGCAGTAAAGTAGGCTTCTTCCTGTGGAGGAAGGTAGGGTAGGTCTCCCACTGGAGTTTGCAGTTGACGACAAGTGGTAGGGCATGAGAGCTCCCCCTTCTGTCCTCCAACTGTATATTAAATGAGGTTTCTTTTATTACATTTTGCAAGTCTTTTGTCTTATTTTGCATGTCTGTGTTTTACACGTTTTTTTCTAGATTAGATAGTTAACAGTGTGCCTAAGTAAGACACACAGTGTTTTCTTTGCACTCTCTTTTAACCACATCCCATGGATTCTGATACATTGTGATTTCTATGCTATTGGCTTTCCCTCTTTCTACCTTTTTTCAGATGCATTTCAAATGTTTTTTTCCCACTTTCCTTCTCTGCTATTTTGGAATTTTTTTTGGCAATTACCCTTTAAATTTTAAAGTGATTGTTTAAATCTAAATTTAAATCTAAATTGAGTAAGCCTACCTGACAACACATAGGCTTCATGACTCTTAGTTCACTTTCTTATCTTGCATGCATTTGCATCAAATATTTTAGCTCTACCTTTTAATTTATCTCCAAATTAGACAATATCATTATTGTTTTTTACAGTGTTTATGTAGACCTCCTCACATGCTTACCAACTTCTTTGTTCATCGATTTTTCTTTGTCTCCGACCTCATTTCTCCTATTATTTGCCTATTTTCTTAAGTACATATTTATTAACATTGTATTCTTGAAGATCTGTTAGGTGGTATGCTTTCTTAGTTTTTACCTGTCAAAATAATGTCTTTATTTTAATCTCATTCTCAAATGATAGTCTACTAGGGTAACCAATCTTGGCTAATTATTTTCTTCCATTACTGTGAAAATACATCATTGTTCTCTGACTTAGTTTCTATTGAAAAGACGGCTGTCAGTTACATTGTTATTCTTTTTAGGCAATTTTTGTGTGTCAGTGATTTTTTTATGATATGAAGTATTTGTATTTTTTAATAGAAGCTATATTTATCCTTGTAATTGTATATACTATACTTGATACTCTATTGCTTTAGAGCAGGTATCAGCAAACATTTTCTGCAACAGGCGAGACAGTAAATATTCTAGGCTTTCCAGCTTAGCTCTGGCAGTTACTTGACTTCAGTGTTGTAGCATAAAAGCAGCCATAGATAATATGTAAACAAATGGCTGTATTTCATTAAACTTTATCTGCCAAAATGGGAGGTGTGCCTGATTTAGCCACTGATTCTTATGTGTCAACCCCTGCTTTAGACAGTCTGTTTGGAATAATGATTAAATTAATCCATTTCTTCTTCCTTTCAGTATCCTTTCCTCAACTGCTAAATATGAGCTTATGGCTTATCTTTATATTAATAAATCTAAGAATAGGCAGATGAATATATTTATCAACTTTAAAGTACATATTTTGACCCAAGCTACAAAAATATAAAGAAGTAGCAAACTTGCCTTTTCTTTTCCATCCCTTCTCAACATTAGGTAATTGTGTCATTTTAACCTTAAGAAGGTTTAGAATAATTACATTCTGTTCTGTCACCCTAATCCTTGTTGGTCAGGTGACTTGTTGAAGGTCACACAGCAAGTGGTTGAAGCCAGGATATTCAGTGAACTCACTGACAGTGAACTTAGATGGCCATGTTGTTAACAACTACCTCATGCTGCCATGTTTTTCTGAAGCTTAGCTAATTTTCATACTAAACCTAACAAAAATTATGGGGAGGTGAGAGGAGCCAAATCATTTATAAATGTGGATCTGAAAATGTCAATCCTGCAAACCAAATTCTCTGTATTTTTTAAAGTTGTTCAGCATGACCATGGTTAATTAAATTTTAGGAACTGAATTTGATCATCACTCTAGTGAGACCAATAAAAAAAAAAATCTTTTTTCATCCCAATAATAAACTCGAATACTCAATATATCCATTTCTAAGCAAAGCACTTAAAAATGTAGGAATAGCAAGATAATTCCTCAACATGAAAATGGGTATCTTAGGATGGGGGAAAGATGGCGGTGGAGAAGGGGACCCTATTCCAACCAGTCCCCAGAATTGAGCTGGATATCTACCAGACCACTCTGAACACCCATGAAATCAGCCTGAGATGTAAGAAGATAGATCTGGATCTCCAGAAACAGAATATTGCAGGCAGTTGGTTTCCATTGGTTTCAAGGTACGACACAGGGAGCTGTGATTCCAAGGGCAAGGGCAGATATCGGAATATCTGCCCATATCGGCAGACATCGAGGGAAGCGGGAGGGAGCGTGGCTGTGGGGATCCTACACCACTGGTGAGCAATAGCCTCCCGTGCTGGGGACAGGGCACAAACTTGCAGACTGGTAATGGTGGGGAAAAGACTTTAGGGCAGCCTCCCAGACGGAAACCGGAGTGGTGGGGTCTCCTGTGTGAACTGGGGGTGGCTGGCAGTTTTAGAAGCACAAAGGGCAGAGATGTGCCCCGACCTGGAGGCGAGGACTGGGAGCCCTACTGAGGGGTGCACAACCCAGGACACTGCAGTTTATAATAGCACAGACAGAAATGGAGAGAATGTGGCCTGGAGAGCTCACTGAAGAACAGACTGCGATCTCTCTGCTCTGAGGCAGAGGGTTGGAAACAGTCTCTTCTGCTCTGACTCTCGGAAAAGAAGTGGAAAGCCACCAGGGCATGCCGCCAGAGAATAAAAGCCCCCCAAAACCGGTTTTCACTGTGCTCATCCGAGGGTGGGTAAACAAGAGGCCAGCAACCCTAAGGTCCCTAGAAAACAGGTTCATCTTGCTTGGGTTGTGGTCAATAATTTGGACTCTGTACATTCCCTCAACCATCCCTCAACAGAATGACTAGGAAGAGGAACCCCCAAAATAGAAAGACTCAGAGATTATGATTAATGCCACAGATTTACAAATGGATACAGATATAACCAAGATGTCGGAGATGGAATCAGGCTAGCAATTGTGAAGACAATAGCTAGAATGGAGAAATCGATTAATGGCAACATAGAGTCTCTAAGGGCAGAAATGAAAGCTGAATTGGCAGAACTTAAAAATGCTATCAATGAGGTCCAATCTAATCTAGATAATCTAACAGCTAGGGTAAGTGAGGCAGAAGAACGAATTAGGGACCTTGAAGACCAACTAATAGATAAAAAGGGAAAAGAGGAGGCCAGGGAAAAACAACTCAGAATCCATGAAAATAGAATCAGAGAAATAAGTGACACCATGAAATGTTCCAATGTCAGAATTATTGGAATCCCTGAGGGGGTGGGGAGAGAGAGAGGACTAGAAGATATGTTTGAGCAAATCATAGCTGAGAACTTCCCTAATCTGGGAAATGAAACAAACATTTGTGTCCTAGAGGCAGAGAGGACCCCTCCCAAGATCAAGGAAAACAGGCCAACACCCCAGCATAGTAAAACTCTCAAATCTTAGAACCAAAGAAACCATCCTAAGGGCAGTTAGGGGGAAGAGATTCCTTACGTACAGAGGGAGGAACATCAGAATAACGTCAGACCTATCCACAGAGACCTAGCAAGCCAGAAGGCCTGGCAAGACATATTCCGGATTCTAAATGAGAATAACATGCAGCCAAAAATACTTTCTCTGGCAAGGCTGTCATTTGGAATGGATGGAGAGATGCAGAGCTTCCAAGACCGGCAGAAACTGAAAGAATATGTGACCACTAAGGTGGCCCTGCAAGAAATATTAAGGGGGGATTTATAAAAGGAGATGGATTCCCTGGGGAATTCTACCAAACATTCAAAGAAGAAATAATACCTATCCTCCTGAAGCTGTTTCAAAAAATAGAAGGAAAACTTCCAGAGTCATTCTGTGAGGCCAGTATTACCTTAATCCCCAAACCAGGCAAAGACCCCATCAAAAAGGAGAATGTCAGCCTGATAATTCTGATGAATATGGATTCCAAAATCCTCAACAAAATCCTAGCTAATAGGATCCAACAATACATTAAAAGGATCATCCACCACAACCAAGTGGGATTTATCCACGGGATGCAAGTGTGGTTCAACATTCGCAAATCAATCAATGTGATAGAACTCATTAATTAGAGGAGAGAGAAGGACCATATGATCCTATACATTGATGCAGAAAAAGCATTTGACAAAAGACAGCATCCTTTCCTTATTAAAACTCTTCAGAGTATAGGGATAGAGGGAACATTCCTCAAGTTCATAAAATCCATCTATGAAAAACCCACAGCAAATATCATCCTCAGTGGATCCTTAAGATCAGGAACACAAGGATGCCCACTCTCGCCACTATTGTTTAACATAGTACTAGAAGTCCTAACAACAGCAATCAGAGAAAAAAAGAAATAAAAGGTATTCAAATTGGCGAAGAAGTCAAACTCTCTCTTTTCGCAGATGACATGATACTTTATGTTGAAAACCCAAAAGACTCCACCCCCAAATTACTAGAACTCATACAGCAATTCAGTAATGTGGCAGGATACAAAATCAATGCACAGAAAACAGTTGCTTTCTTTTAACAATGCATCTGTAGAAACAGAAATTAGAAAAACGATTCCATTTACAATAGCACCAAAAACCATAAGATACCTCGGAATAAACCTAACCAAAGAGGTAAAGGATCTATACTCTAGGAACTACAAAACACTCATGAAAGAAATTGAAGAAGACACAAAAAGATGAAAAAACATTCCATGCTCATGGATTGGAAGAATAAACATTATTAAAATGTCTATGCTGCCTAAAGCAATCTATACTTTCAATGCCATCCCAATCAAAATTCCAATGACATTTTTCAAAGTGCTGGAACAAACAATCCTAAAATTTGTATGGAATCAGAAAAGACCCCAAATCGCCAAGGAGATGTTGAAAAAGAAAAACAAAGCTGGGGGCATCACGTTGCCCGATTTCAAGCTATATTACAAAGCAGTGATCACCAAGACAGCATGGTCCTGGCACAAAAACAGATATATAGACCAATGTAACAGAATAGAGAGCCCAGATATGGACCCTCAACTCTATGGTCAAATAATCTTTGACAAAGCAGGAAAAAATATGCAATGGAAAAAAGTTTCTTCAATAAATGGTGCTGGGAAAATTGGACAGCCACATGCAGAAGAATGAAACTCAACCTCAGTGTGAGACAGGAATCCATCAAAATCCTAGAGGAAAACTTAGGCAGTAACCTCTTAGACATCGGCCACAGCAACTTCTTTCAAGATACATCTCCAAAGGCTAGTGAAACAAAAGCAAAAATAAACTTTTGGGACTTCATCCAGATAAAAAGCTTCTGCACAGCAAAGGAAACAGTCAACAAAACAAAGAGGCAACCCACAGAATGGGAGAAGATATTTGCAAATGACACTACAGAGAAAGGGCTGGTATCCAAGATCTATAAAGAACTTCTCAAACTCAACACCCAAAAAACAAATAAGTCAAAAAATGGGCAGAAGACATGAACAGACACTTCTCCAAAGAAGACATACAAATGGCTAACAGACACATGAAAAAATGTTCATCATCATTAGCCATCAGGGAAATTAAAATTAAAACCACATTGAGATACCACCTTACACCAGTTAGAATGGCAAAAATTGACAAGGTAAGAAACAACAAATGTTGGAGAGGTTGTGGAGAAAGGGGAACCCTCCTACACTGTTGGTGGGAATGCAAGTTGGTACAGCCACTTTGGACAACAGTATGGAGGTGCCTCAAAAAATTAAAAATAGAGCTACCCTATGACCCGGCAATTGCACTACTGGGTATTTACCCTGAAGACACAGATGTAGTGAAAAGAAGGGCCATATGTATCCCAATGTTCATAGCAGCAATGTCCGCAATAGCCAAACTGTGGAAAGCCGAGATGCCCTTCAACGGATGAATGGATAAAGAAGACGTGGTCCAATTACTCAGCCATCAGAAAGGATGAATACCCAACTTTTACATCAACATGGATGGGACTGGAGGAGATTATGCTAAGTGAAATAAGTCAAGCAGAGAAAGTCAATTATCATATGGTTTCACTTATTTGTGGAACATAAGGAATAGCTTGGAGGACATTAGGAAAAGGAAGGGAAAAATGAAGGGGGGGAAATCGGAGAGGGAGACGAACCATGAGAGACTATGGACTCTAAGAAACAAACTGAGGGTTCTAGAGGGGAGGGGGGTGGGGGGATGGGTTATCCCGGTATGGGTATTAAGGAGGGCATGTACTGCATGGAGCACTGTGTGTTATACGAAAACAATGAATCATGGATCACTACATCAAAAACTAATGATGTTTGGTGACTAACGTAACATAATAAAAGAAAATTAAAAAAAAAGAAAATGGTTATCTTAGACTGATAGCCAACATTGTATTTAATGAGGAAATATTAAAAGTTAGAAACATAGCAAGGGTGGCTGTTATTACATCATTAGTACATTTTTACTTACACAGTGTACTGAAAGTTGAAGCCATTACAGTTTGAAATAAAAAAAAAAATGAAATGTATAGCTAACTGGAAAGGAAGAAATAAAATTAACATGGTTTTACCACTGCCTCATCTGTAGGGAAATTTCCCATTGATTTTATTCGGTTCCAGTTTGATTGTGTTCACAGTAAGAGTTTGGTTTGCCTTTTTAACACCACCATCTTCATATAAAGGATCCAAGTTCCCTTATCCCTTTCTTCAGGAGAACCCACAAGTGTCCAGGAGTAGTGAGTGAGAGGTTATCCATAGGTGAAAAACCAGAAAACCTTTCACTCTGTTCCCTGAATCTCTGAAGGTTTTTTTCCTTCTTCCTTCTGACCATTTCCTTCTCCATTTTGGCTTCCCACTCTACTCTCTGTCTCTCCTTTTTCCAGGTCCAGTTTTATTTGTTCTTTTGAGGTCAGAGAAAACAGCCCTCCAAATATGCCTATAAGAATTCACCTGACCAGGGGCGCCTGGGTGGCTCAGTTGGTTAAGCGACTGCCTTCGGCTCGGGTCATGATCCTGGAGTCCCGGGATCGAGTCCCACGTCGGGCTCCCTGCTCAGCGGGGAGTCTGCTTCTCTCTCTGACCCTCCCCCCTCTCATGCTCTCTATCTCATTCTCTCTCTCAAATAAATAAATAAAATCTTAAAAAAAAAAAAAAAGAATTCACCTGGCACTCTAGGTCTATGGTATGTTTGAATCTTGGTTCCTGAGTGAATATGAACTAGGAGGAGAGAAATGACCCCCTGAGTGTAAGTGAGAAAGAAGAGTAGATGAGAAATACCCTAAATACCACAAAATAAACAGAGACATGGTTCTGCCACATTTGCAAATATGATTCTGTACACAGCACATAGGGTTCTTTGACAAGCACTCTGTGAATATTAGCTATTGATTCTTGAAAAACTCATCTGGCTGCCAAATAATCATTCCTAACCATTATTAATCTTTTAGTGACTTTGCTTGTAATTAAAATTTTATGGCGAAAGTATCTTTAAATCCATCTGGCTCAGGACGAGGAGCTATCTACTGTTTGGTGTAGGGCACCCTGATTAACAGGGCTATGTGGGGGAGGGATTACCCCAAAAGGAGTTAAGCTGATCATTTCTTTTAAAAAGCAGGAGCACAAGGTGCTAGCCAAGAAAGAGTAGCTGTCCACTGCAAGTCTAATAAGAGACCATGCATATATGTGAATCTATACAGAAGAAGGTGTTTACCTTAAGTAATAGAGAGGTAAAGCTCCTGTGTATCCAAAGGCAAGTACTTTACATCTGGGGGGACAAGAGGTCTATGGGGAATGGTGAATTATCTAATTTGACTAGAAGGGAAATGCACAAAAATGGTGGGGTATAAAACCGATGAAGTGGGGCAAAGGGGCCAGATAAAGGCAGGCCTTGAATATCGTTAGGGTTCTTGAAATTTAGTTTACAGGAAATTGAGAAACCAAATTTAAAATTGAAAATTCTGAGGAAGAAGAAAGCTATGTACTTGCATAGAGATTTAAAGTATGTAATATATCCACCTTGCCAAGTGTCCTCAGCTTTCTTCTTCTTTCCAGTAACCTCTTTGAAAATGTTCTAGGTTGAAGTTTTCCCATGATATTTCAAATCAACAGATCATTTGTGTGAGGTTAGAATTACACTTGACAATAATGGAGGAAAAATACACACAACACAATAAAAACAGCTCCAAAAACAACATTTTGGCTTTTCTTGTGAAAGAGGGTAGCACCTTAAATGTCTTTGATAAGGTTCCAAAATTATCTCAAATTACTAAAAAGGAGGGGAGCAAAAAAAAGGTCAGTTATCAAGTTTCATGTTAAGTGTTATTTAATTTAATAAAGTACATTAATGAAAGAAACAAGTAGTTCATCTCAAATGAAAAACCATATATGCCATTATGGAATACTCTCGGTTCTTTGAAAAAAAATCAGTGATTCTGAGCATTTGAGAGTGGATCTGGCAGTGATCATTAATGGCTGCTGAAATCAGTAGGTGAAAATGTGCTGGGGGATTTTACAGTGGATGGATCATATTGACAGCACGGAACCCATGATCAATGTCAACATCACAAAAAGACAGACAGCGGGAGACATCCTGGGCTAACATAGCTCATATGATGCAGGTATGAAGGAGATACCACCACCTAGCCAGTCTTCGTGCGCTCCCAAATCAAGCCTAACCTGTATCTGGTCATGCCTCTAGATCTGAATTTTTATAGGAAATACAAGGAACAGAGGAGTGGATTAAATGACACCACCAGGATACAGACTCCAAAATCTAGAATGTGGAAAATTCTGAGACAATAAGGTATTCTATAAAAATCCTAAAAGAGACTGAAAACATATAATAACCAAATTCTAAAGAGACTGAAAACATATAATAACCAAATTCAATGTGTCATCATTGTTTGATCCTGATTTAAACGCACTAACTAAAAAAAAGAAGTTACGAGACAGTTTCTGACGTTTGAATACTAACTAGATTTTTGCTAATATAAAAAAACTATTACCTTAGTGGTTACCTCAGTGGGTATTATTGATTGATGACTACCTACTTAAATAATTTAAGTGGAAACAGGGTGGAAATACTGATTTTTAGTAAAGACCTAAAATATTCTGATAGGGTGAAGTCCAAGTCTTGGATTCTTGGACTTTTTTTTTTTCCTAGCAGATTCAAATGAGACCAGTGTCTGAGGTTAAAGCACTCATGCTGGCCTCTTGTTGATCACTGAGAAAGAATCCCCGAGGACACCCTGTAGCTAAATTGTGAAATCCTGTGCATAAGGAGAGAGAAAAGGAGAATATGTCATTTTTTTTCCACAATGCTAATACTCAGAGTATTCTCCTGAGAAAATTGGGGTTGTGGGGGCTGGGAATAAAGCTATGTGTACCTTGCTCCTGATGAGCCTTCTCAAACTCTGAAACAATAACAGGACAACTCACTGGAGACTAAAAAGCATCCCTGGTCAGCCTGGACCTTGGACACAATCTTGGCTTGGTAGGGCATTTTCCAGAGAGTAGGTTGCCTAAATTAGGGAAGAAGGCACACCACGTGTATATTTTTATTCCCATCTCTCTGACCTCATCTCCTTAGATCTCTATCTGCAAAGCACATTTAGCCCAATCACTGACACTCTTGGACTCAGATTCAGACACCTCTGGGATGAGTTGTCCTACCTGTGCACCACCCCCACCTCACCCCAGCATCAACCACATGTCAGTTTTTCTATACCCTGGATTTAAAAGAACGGTGTGAACACTAGAATATTGAGAGAGGGATGAGCATAGCTGACAGCTAGTTCCTGTCACCCAAGCTTCTCATTACCACTGCTGTTCCTGGAATTTTGTCGTGCTTTTCTCTGAGTTTTCCCTCTGTATTTTTTCTACCATTGAACTGTACCCATGCTACAGGGACTGTAACTGTGTTAAAAGCACAACATAACTCATAGAAATAAAGAGTGCAATGGCCCTTCCCCAAGGTATGCCTGCCAGAGAGAACTTCTCACTGATGCTCAAGAATTAACAACAGATAGAAGGATGGGAGAGTGGTGAGCGGGAATGGGTAGCAACTGGAGGAGCAAAACCTTAAAACAATGGCTTTTCCTCTTGTTCTTTTCCCTTTTTCTCTCTGGGTTGACCCTCCTTTTTGCAACTCCAGTGTGAGTGTTTGGATAAGAAAGAACTAAAGTCTCACTGGTAAGGATGAGCTTCCCTTCTGAAATACCCTAAGACTTCATGACACACAGAAGGTGGGGTGAGAGTGAGCAGGCTATTTAGACCTGCCAGTAGGGAAAGTGGATGGCGTTGAAAAGGAGAGCAGGATGGCGTTAACTTCCTTCTGGAGGAAAAATCAACCCTTAGATGCTGATAATATGGGGGTTTTGTCACAGAAATCAGTTGAATGAGTAGCTGGAAGGAAAGGTCATGAGTTGGTCTATATAGATGTTGATTTTGTTAATCTTTTTGTTGGACATGAATAGGGTGGCTTGCTGGCTCCCCGTAATCTTCTCATTGACAATACCCATAATAATTCACCCCCTACCTCTGGAGTAACCATTTTCTTTTCCCTCACTTTCCTTTCACACCCACACATAAAGCCAAAATGCAGTCATGTGTTTGGGTGAGAGCTGCCATTCTCTTATTTGGCCATGTATCCTTGACTTTGGTGATTGAACAAGAAAGAGCACTTGACTCAATCTAGACCCATCATAATATCCACATTAACTGGGTCTAGGTTTGGCACATAACTGAATCTGAGCCTAAGAAATGCCATCCCCTGGATTTTCAAACTTGAGCTGTGGATTAATGTTGTTTTCTTTCTGATCAACAAGCCAGATAGAAGTGCACCCAGTGCACCCAGATGTGTTGTCTGTAGGCAACACAGTTTCCATCCTCATGGAGAAGCTAAACCAAGAGAAGGAAATTGACACACAAATAACCAGAGTAAAGGCAGTAAGAACTTGGCCTTGATGGTGTTTGATTTCCTGATGACATCTGCCTCCTCCTTAGCAAACCCTAACTTTGCCTTTCCACTTTTTGGTTACATGAGCCTATGAATTCTTTTTTAGACTAAGCAAGTTTAAGATATATTTCTGTTGCCAGAAACCAAAGAGCCCTAAAACAAAAATGAAGTGATCACAACTACCAGGTTGTTGATATATCCATGAATGTTAGCTCCAGCAGTAACCCAAATATAGATTGCTATAAAAGATTTTTTTCCCTAATACCATCCCTCTAAAAAAAAAGTAATGTCATTGTAGTAACTGAAAATAGTTGGCTCTGATGTTTGCTGTCTAACAATATAATTGGCCTGTTTGCAAATGACTGGTTGCAGTATTGGTAATATCGGCTCCACATTTGTCAGGGTCCAAATTTCTGTGTTAGTTCAATAAAGGTAAGTGCAATGAAGAGCCAGTATTACTTGAATCATTTGCAAAAAGGAGTTGTTTCTTGTCAGTCTCTATCATTACATTTGTCCTTAGTCCTTGTTATATACAGTTGTCATAAACTCTGGTTTGATTTGGTATTTAAGAAATTGGGAACTAGCAATGTTCTCCTTCTAACAGTAGCATACGCATATCCTTGGTCCTTGTATTGATGGTTCACCTTTTGGTTTGTGGCTTTATTTTTTCTCTCCCTCCAGATTTGGTGCCTATTACCCTTAGTTAGGCAGCAAATTATCAGCAGAAAATTACAAATATATGCATATGTCCTTCCAAGTCATTCATTTCCAATCTTGTTTTTCCCTGGCTGCTGTGAGAAGTATTAGGATTTACTTAAATTTACTTAAATTGGGTGCCTGGGTGGCTCAGTTGGTTAAGCGACTGCCTTCGGCTCAGGTCATGATCCTGGAGTCCCTGGATCAAGTCCCGCATCGGGCTCTCTGCTCGGCGGGGAGCCTGCTTCTCCCTCTGACCCTCCCCCCTCTCATGTGTTCTCTCTCATTCTCTCTCTCTCAAATAAATAAATAAAAAATCTTAAAAAAAATTTACTTCAATTATGCTATTACATATAACAAAATTATTTCAGTTATACAAGATGAATGAACCATGAAGAAAATGATTGGTTCACCCTGGGAGAAGAGAGATTTTAATAAAGAGTACATAAAGCATTCAAGTTATCTGACAAATAGGAAAGATCTAGATTTCCTTCTAAACTAGAGCATGGTTTAGAGACTAAAATGATTGTTTCCACTGAAAGGATCCTATTTAACCATTAGGTTTTTAGAACGCAAGGCAAGCAGTAAGTTAGTTGGTTTTAGGTGTTTCTGTGTCCCACAGCCCAAATACTACCACTATCATATATTTGCTTTAATTAATTTATAGATTATCTCATTTTTATGAACTGATAATTACTTAGTATGTCATATCCCGAAGTCTTCCAAGATAAATGGTTTAACAGAATAACGAGTGTCATTTTAAAAAAAAAAAAAAGAAAAGGTTTTTGTGGCAAAACAAGTTTGAAAACCACAAAGTGGTTTCTTTACTGCAGAGGCTCTGAGATTCTTTAACATGGTAATATGTATTGGGAATCTCCACCATAGAGATAACGTCTCCCATACCTGTTTTTCTATGGAATTCTTTCTGAGTAGCATATCTTGTGAAACTGGAATTCCTCTACACATGCGTTAATCCTCTACTAATATCATTGGCAAGGATTAGAAATATGAATAAATGATGGGGCCCCTGGGTGGCTCAGTCGGTTAAGTTGTCTGCCTTTGGTTCAGGTCACGACCTCAGGGTCCTGGGATTGAGCCCCGCATCAGGCTCCTTCCTCAGCGGGGAGCCTGCTTCTCCCTCTCCCTCTGCTGCTCTCCCTGCTTGTGCTCTCTCTCTTGCTATCTCTCTGTGTGTCAAATAAATAAATAAAATCTTTAAATAAATAAGTAAGTAAGTAACATAAGGCAGTCAAATTTTCTAACAGAAGGAAAGATCCTCCCTCCCCTGTCTTTGGTTCATGAGCTTTTGGTTGAATGAACAGTGCTTGAAACACTGACCACTGATAAGACAAAAGAAACCACCTTTTCATTAATAATGAAAATATGTTCAGGCACTTGGCCTTGAGCAGACGAGGGAAGCACGAAATCGATGCTGTCACAGATACCTACCATATAACTCAGATTGGTAAACTGCCAGCCACGAGCCTACATCCATTTTACCTGCAAGAACTCATTGAAGGTGAATTTTGTGAATTTGCAAATTGTCCCCCCAAAGCACTTGCCCACAGTTGGGGGCCTGTTTGCCCTTCCAGGTTACCAGATTCCAGGCTAATCTGGTACACATTTCGGTAAGGATTACTGTGATAGCAACAGTTCTCTTTTTATAAATAATTGGTAGCTTGAGTTGGATAAGTCCCCTGAGTATTTAGGTTCAGGTATATTTCTTATAAACTCTTATCAGAGTGCAGTTCTTCTCACAATGCCTGCTCTGCATCCTTAGAAGTTGTTGATAATGGTGACAGAGGTTAGGATCCATTCATGTATGAGTTTCTTTTTAAAACATCAGCTAGAGGGGCATCTGGGTGGCTCAGTCCGTTATGCATCCAACTCCTGATTTCGGCCTGTGGTTTCAGGGTTGTGAGTTTGAGCCCCACATCGGGCTCCACACCCATGCTTAAGGTTCTCTCTCCCTCTTCACCTCCCCTCTCCCTCTCTTGAAAAAAAAAATCAGCTAGATTCTTACCCATCAAAAACAAGTTTCCCGTCATGTGAGCTCGTTAAACAATTTGTTGATACAAAAGGCAGTTAAGCAAAACAACCAGCTATAGACATGGTTTTAAGATTTTAACCTAAAATGAAAGTCCTATCATTTATTTATACTTAACAACAAATGACCACTACAGACACTTGAAATCATTTATTCAAGGCATTTTTACATAATCTTGCAATCCATAATATAAGCATATAATAAAAGAATATGAGAGTGTAAAGAAGAATATAAAGCCAGTGTCTGGGCATTTAAAATAAGAGCTCTTCAAAAAAGTTACAAATGTTTTACACATAGGTTACCTGAAAAATTTGGAAGAAATTAAAACGTCATTAAAAACATTACTATACCAGATCACATGTCACTTAGTTCGTAGCAAGCAGTTATATATTAATTAAAAGTTTATATCCTGTGAGCTAAGACTTAATACATTTTACATTCAAGTTGAAATATTTCAGCACCATTTTGGTTTGAAGGATAAATGAAATGCTTTAAGTGTTCAAAAGTGGCCCAGGACTTTTGGTAATTGGGAATGAAATTGAGCTGTTAATTGAATATGTTGATTGTGAATATGAATTCTAGACATAGAAAGTATAGAAAAAGGGTAATTTTTACTTATCAGTGACTATATGGTTAATATCAAAACAAGTTATGTTTAAAACAAAATATTGTCTGTATTTTCAGAAAGTTTGCTGAAGATGAATTCTCAGTGCCACAATCATTTTAGTGCACTGAATTTCCTCCAAAATCTGAATATTGGGGATGTTTGTAAGTGTGATTATCCTATGAGATGTCAGAGAGAGAAAAAATTGCTCATTATTATGAATAATACCTAGTGAATAGTTAGATGATAGAGATTGTGAATAAAATTACTATGTAAAAAAATATAGATTTCCTGGAAATAGGCAATGGATTCTTGTGGATACGTGTGGATTCGCATGTTATAGTACTGTTGGGAGACTGAACCTTAGCCTCAGAAGTCAAGACATCTTTAATCTAGACTATGGTCTGAATAATTATGAAGCCACTAATATGGCATATGGAAGGAGCCAATAAATTATTTTCCTATTTAGCCCTTTTTTTTTCAGAGTCTTTATTAGTCTAAAAGCCAGTCCCTTTTCAGTACTCAACATTCTTAGGTTTACTTCTACTTCCTATTGTAAAAATATTTTATGTGGAATTTGGTAAGACTGGATTAGGTTTTTTATTTAAATTTTATTAATGGATGACTTTTACCAGCTAATCATTATACGTGAGTTTTTGTGGTTATTCAGAGGAGAGATCCCTTGAGGTTCAAAAATATTAAGTGTTAAATCAATACTTGGGAGTTCTTTGGGAGTGTTTAGGCGTAGGAGGAAAGAATATTTATATAAGGGATAAGCAAGAATCTTTAGCTTCCTAATTGAAACTTTTTTTTCCAAAATCAACCAAATAGTAGGTGTTATATTTAAGAGGCAGACATTTCAAGGATTGAAAACATAGTTTTAATTATTAGTAACACATACATGCATATAACTATTTATTTTAACTTATTTTTTAAAATAAAATATGGTCATGAAAAACAATAGTGCTAAAAATAGAAAATTTTAGACATGTACTTATAGTTGTTAAAAATGAAATAAGGTGAACCTAAAGGGTAATAATGATATTTTTAATACTTATTGAGGTTAGGGGACAGGTTTTTTTTTTTTTTTTATATCCCAAGCATGTAAGTGCCTGACATGTATTAGGCCCTCAAATGATGATGGGTGGACAGACAGATGGAAGGCTCAGTGAATGATAGTAAATGTCTTCTCATATGTGTCCAAAGACCGTAATATAGTGTTTACAGGGGTAAGAATCTCAATGAAATGATAGGCCTTAATGTGTAGATGCCAGTCTGGCTCAGTATTAATACTGACAGTAGTTTTGTTTTGTTTTGTTTTGTTTTGTTTTTTAAAAAAGCAAGTATATTAAAATACCTCTATTAGAAAAGACTATGACTTGAAAGGATGACCCTACAGTCTTAAAACTAAAAAAGCAACTTAAGGCAAAGAGGTACATCAAAGAAGCTACTCCATAGCTCAGGTACTAGCTCAGTGAAAGTTCTGGGCTCTCTCAAGCTGCATTCTCTTTTGGTAAGTATGTGCCCTGGCAGATGAGGATGGCATCCACCCCGGGATGACTGTCCGTCTCTAGCCCATCTTGCTGCGCTGGGCATTAATGAGTGCAGGATGACTCTTAGGAGTTGGTGTTGACTTCACAACTCTATGACATACGATACAGGGATGCCAACTCACTTTTAAATTTTACCAAACTAGAAATCCCTCGCTGGAGATTTTAATACTGGCTAATGTAGGAAGACTTCTGCCTAAGCCCTGCTAACTTAAAAGTGTCATTTGGTTTCTCTCTGTACCTTTTGGAACTAGGAAAAAAAGCAATCTTCCAAATTTTGTTGTGGCACATGGTTTCACAGTTTTAAAATAAAATCACAGCTGTCTCATTATGCAACACAGTCGTTTGTTTTACAGAAAGTTATTTTTTTTTCCCTTATTCACCAGCTCCTCAACTATGTAATGTTATGTGCTTTGCTAATTTGGTTTATACTTCAGACACACAGAAAGAAAAACAAAAAACAAAAAACATGTATTACTGAGTCCTGGATGACCTGATAATGTTCCTATATCTAGATATTATGTACTCTGGATAATTTAAATTTTTTTTTAGCATTCTTCATTTTAAAGCTGAACATTAAAAAAAAAAAAACGTAGAAAAGCTGAAAATCCTAAGATGTTTTTCATTAATGTTTTAAAATATTTGAGAGACAGTTGTGGTTTTGGGAACTTGTTTGTATGATTTTTATGTCAACCAGGCAAATTTTTCAGTTAACTCTTCTACATACTTAAATGCATACATAGTTTCTCTGAATGTATCACATCTATATCAGAATGACTTCCCATAGACAAAGCTGTCCTCCATACACCAGTCCCCAGAATGGTGATTTTAAGAATGCCACTCAAAAGGTCTGCCCATAGGAGAATTAAAGAATTGAGGCAGCATCAGTGAATGTCAGACAGGAGTTAGGCAGCTCAGTTACTTAATTTGTTCCGAAACAAAAGCTGACTTAAGTCAGAATAAAATTGTACACTTAACAGAAAGACAGGAGTTTACTAATTTTAAAATGTAAACATAAAATTTTATATAGGGATGTAACTATCTGAGTACATATATTGCCATTTCTCTGCTATATAGTAATATTTCTTGACACCAATGGTAATGTTTGTTCCTTCGTCAGCACCAAATGTGTCTGTATCTGTTTGAACAGTAGGAGCCTCCTTTCTAAATTAATCTATGCTAAGACAAATACAAGCCAGTTATTGTTATGGTTCACTGAAATCAAGAAAATTCTCAGTTAATAGTAATTTTGGTTCATTCACTAAAATGTTATTTTCCCTTTTACACTATAATTTCCACAGGAGCATAACAAATTTGGATTTCCTTCAAAGAGCCAAAGTGTACATCTACAGAATGGAAACACTGTGTTCATTCACAAAGTAATAAGAATAATATTAAAAATTTCCCAAGTAATGCCAATTTAAATGTTCAAAATCCAGTTATGTGCTTTGTTATAAAACAGTCCAAACAAAAATTCCTTTGTTGCTTTCTGTTCTCTCTTTCAAAATCTATAAATCCTACTGAAGTTAATCTATTTTTTCCCACTTCAGAACACCAGGCACTGATTTATCCATTAGGAGTTTTGGCTTGCTTTCTAATACCTAGATTAAGAAAACAAAATAGGACAAATTATTAACTTGATAATATTCTGAGTGAGTACAGTAGACAAGTTTAACCTTGACCCTTTAAAAAACATTTGTAGTAATTTCCCTCCACATATGCAGTAGTCACCTCGTGAAATTACCCAGTACATTATTTTAATAATGTTTGAAGGAAGCGACTATGTTAGCTGCCGAAAGTGCATGCCTGATACCTACAGACTTAATGTTCAGAGTTAAAAGAAACAGCCTCTGAATTAATCAAGAGTAAAGCAGGACTCAGAGGACCAGCAGCCCTGTCCAGATGAGTTCACTCCACGGAGTGGGGCGTGTCCACCTAGAAGCAGGTTCATGGCCACTGCACCATCTCGGGTTACTCCTTTCCCAGCGTGGTTTTGGATGTAAACGGATGCCTTCAAAGGCAGAGACTGAGTCAAAGCCAACCAATCCAATATGTCATTTATACTGTGATCATAGATCCCGATGTAAAGAAACTAAGCAGTCCAAATCATAAACCAGTGATTTCCAAATATTAAGTTTTGTGAGAGGAGAAATTAATCGTAGTATCATAAAACTGAACTGGGGGCGCCTGGGTGGCTCAGTTGGTTGAGCGACTGCCTTCGGCTCAGGTCATGATCCTGGAGTCCCTGGATCGAGTCCCACATCGGGCTCCCTGCTCGGCAGGGAGTCTGCTTCTCCCTCTGACCCTCTTCCCTCTCATGCTCTCTGTATCTCATTCTCTCTCTCTCAAATAAATAAATAAAATCTTTAAAAAAAAAAAAAAACTGAACTGGGCCACAGTCCCTCAGTCCATTTTTTTGTTGACAATGAGGAAAAAGAGGAGAGAGGTGGAACTCCTGGGTGGTTAAGCGTCCAGCTCTTGGTTTCAGCTCAGGTCATGATCTCAGGATCCTGAGATCGAGCCCTGCATTGCGTGCTTAGTGTGGAGTCTGCTTGACGTTCTCTCAATCCCTCTGCTACTGCCCTAGCGTACATGTGTGTGCGCCATGTGCTTGCCCTCACTCTCTCTCTGTCTCTAAAAAATAAATAAATCTTAAAAAAAAAAGAAGAAGAAGAAGAAGGAGAGTGGATATATCAAAGGCACACCCTGTCCTCCTGGGTAGTTTTTACGCACCAGTGGAAAGTTCTCCAGTATGTGATTAGCATGAAAACACTGAGCGAACTGAGGGATGATACGTCTTGAAGAGTTAAAAAGGTACAATAACATTACCAAGGGAATCACATGCCGCGCTGTTCTCAGAACCACCAGACTGACCACGCAGCTTTAGGCAAGTTACACTCCTTGCTCAAGGAACTTCAAAGACTCCCCATGGCCTTCAGAATGAAGTTCAAACTTTCTAGCTTGCTCTTCAATGCTCCCTTTGATCTGGTCCCAACTTACTCTTCCATCCTTTTCGCCCAAATCTTAACTCCTTAGCCACACTAGAAGACTTGGTTTTCCAAATATGCCCTGCAGTTTCTCCCTGCTGTGGAGTGGCCAATGATGCTGACTCCTCCTGGCATGCCCTTCCTTAACTGCCCCCCAGGCCAGTCCTCCTCAGCCTTCAAGGCCCAGTTCACATGCTGTCCTAAAGCCACTCCTGAATCTCAGCCAGAGGAAATCTCTCCTTCCTCTGAACGCCGATTCCCAGCAAGGGAGACCAGAAGCGAAAGTCAGAATAAAGGAGGCAGGCATCGTTCTCCTGAAGGTGAGGGTTCCTTTCTCAAGGTCTCTGCACATCTTTCATTAGTTTTCACTCATAGAGTGGATCTTGTTATTTGATTACAAATCACTGTGGGTCCTTTCACCTTCCCATATTTCCACCTGATCCATATTGCTTATCAAAATTTTACCTCAACCACTCTTGCAATTTAGTTACAGTCAGTGACACCTGGTTTAAAAAAAAGAAAAGAACAACTCTGTGCTGGAGCAATATAATGATTTTTATTTGTACTAAATACTTGGCAATATCCAATTCAGTAGATTCTACTCGTGAACATCCTCTGCTACAGGAGTTACATCTCCAGACCTGTTCTTAGTGCAAGGTCAGCCGTTGTATCTGGGGGTCACCCAGCCGATAGCAGAGGTCCTTCTGTTTCCCCTGCATTTCATCTTACCCCTCATAGAGTTTTATAGTGCCTCTCTACTCCAGTTATATGTGTATTTCTCTCGGCTTCTCAATTCCACAGCCTAAATTCCCTGAAAGAGAGGGTCATTTCTCTACTGTGCGAGTGTTGAATTAGAGTCTACACGGTGGCAGGCCTGTACCCGGGAAACGGGTGGACAGGGGTCTAGGTCCCAGCCATGTCAGAGCGGATAGGAGACAAACATCATACAGGAGATTCACAAGTAATCAATTGAGAATTATTGTAACACAACTACAAGGGAAGAGTATAAAGGGTCAGAAATCATACTTATCTTTGCCTTACTCTCTAATACCTAGTGTAGGGCCTCAGTAAAGACAAAGTGCAAAAGTGAGAATGCCGATGAATAAACAGAGAATGAGTGAATAAGGAATCCTAAAAATTAAGAGAAATTAATTAATCCATGTATTTTACATTATTTTAGTTTATCTTAGCTTCAATTACACTGACGTGCTGAGGATTTTCATTTATACTTTGATCAGCTCCACACAATAGGGGCCATAAACCCAGCCAGGTTTTCTGCCTGGTGGGCACGTTCAGGAGGATATACTGGATTTTCTTTTTCTGGTGCTGTCCCTTTGCTGTCCTAGGCTGCATCTATCCCTAGAGCTGTGATGAAACTTGTCCAGTACAGGCTCGGCTCTTTCATGGAAGAAGAAAAAGGCTCCCTCCAAGGGCAATGCAGCCCAAGCCACAGTGCCTGGCCCTGTCCATGAAAAATGGACTGCTCTACAGAAGCCTCACACTTTCACTGGCCAGGAGCCCGGGGTGGGGAAGAACCTGCACAACCAGGCTGAGGTGAGTTTGGGAAATCCCACAAACTTCAGATTTACGTGAGGCCAGCCACTGCCCTGGTTTGTGGATCTGGGAGAAATGTGTGTTAAGTGTAAATCACTAGTGTAAGCTCTAGTGACAAGTCTCCACGTGACCCCTGAGGCACTCGTGCCCTCTCCCACGTTGCTGCATGTTCAGCATCATTCTAATGCTGTTGTTCTGGTTGGGATCAGTCACAGGTGGCACAGGGGGTTAGGCTTGCTAGCCCAGCAACACTAGAGCAGACAGGCCTTCAAGGACGGAGGAGGACAGAGACAAGCCAATCACACTACCTAACTCTGCTTCCATTACTTTCATCACAGCGTCACCCCTATTAATATCCATGTGCTGGGGCGCCTGGGTGGCTCAGTTGGTTAAGCGACTGCCTTCGGCTCAGGTCATGATCCTGGAGTCCCGGGATCGAGTCCTGCATCGGGCTCCCTGCTCGGCGGGGAGTCTGCTTCTCCCTCTGACCCTCCCCCCTCTCGTGCTCTCTGTCTCTCATTCTCTCTCTCTCAAATAAATAAATAAAATCTTTTTAAAAAAAAATATCCATGTGCTGGGATTCCCTCTGAGATTTCATTCAAAGAAGGGTTTAGGGGCTAGGCAAATGACGGAGGAACCTCCACACAGCACTCCTTTTTGTAGGGTATTTTTTCTAGTGCTTGTGGTTTTAGAACTCAAATTTGTAAAATCTTGGTTTCTACAGAACAGTCGGTCTGACCTCTTCAGTGAAGTGCTTTAAAGCAGTGATTTTCAAAATGCACTTTAAAGAACTCTTGGAATTTCTTCAGAGCTGCTTCACGGACGCTGGCGAAGAGACAGGAAATCCAACTGTTTGGGATCCCACAAGGTCACCCACACAGCATATGGCATGTTTTACATACTCAGCCACCACACGGGCTTTTCGCAGTAAACAGTGTGTTCTGTGTGCATGTCTTGTCTCGGAAGCTAAGCTTTAGGATGATAAAAACCGGAGTACATCTCCCCACCCCCTTCTCTAGCATCACCAAAGAAAGATCGGCTCTAATTTTGTGATAGCACGGACAGACCATTTTACAAGGAAGCTGTAGTAGTAGTAGAAACAGACACGGGTAGGGGCGCTTGGGTGGCTCAGTCAGTTAAGCATCTGCCGCATCAGGTCATGAACTCAGAGTCCTGGGATCGAATCAGATTCCCTGACTCAGAGTCCCTGCTCAGACGGGAGTCTGCTTCTCCCTCTCCCTTTGCCCCTCCCCCCCACTCGTGCTCGAGCTCTCTCTCTCTCTCTCTTTCTCTCTCTCAAACAAATAAAAATAAAAATCTTAGAAAAGAAAAGAAACAAACACATGTATAATGCCTGTCAGTGAACTAAAACGCTTCGAGAGGAGAATTCTAAGCTAGGCAAAGAGGACTCACGGTGAAATCGTGCAGCCCGAGGCATAGGCATGGTGTCCCGTGTAGCGGATTTCACAGCGCACAACGTTGTTGGAATAGTCCGATTCAGGCACCAGGTAGCTGGGGTTCACACTGACCTAGGCAACATAAACATCATCCGTGTTTCAGATTTCATCAGCAGTGTTTGCTGGTTAATTTCTTCCTATTTCCACAGCGCTAGAACAAGGAAATGCTTCAACTAAATCAAGCAGGGAGGGGATTTAAAAAGTAAAGCAAGTGGTGAAATTCTGGAGAAGTTATAGAAGGAGGCTCTATATTTTCCCCCTGAAGTTCCTTAAAATATTTTTTTTTCATATAGGTAGGTTGGTTTAGAAATATTTCTAGGAGACCTTGAATTGCTTGCAGGATTATGGTTATCTCACAATGAATTCACAAGGGGAACCCCACTGAGTTGCAGTCGAAATAAATTAAAGGTTTCTATTTTCAAAGGTCTCTACCTTTAGAATGTAGTTTCCAGGTTTTACATCCGTAATATCAATCCACTGGCAGTCTATGTCTGCATTATAGGTATCATAACAGCCAGGACTCAACCCCTAAAACAAATAAAATTTAAAAATGTAAAAAGATGGTATATGGTTAGAGTATGCTAAAGAATGTGCTTATTATTTGCAAATTAAATTTTAAGTTAGTACTTACAAGAGTTTGACATAAAACTATACTTATATTGCATCTCCTTTGAGAAGTACATATTACTCAGCCTTATAGCACCTCCAGCTAAAAAAAATACAGGACTAATATAAGTAGTAGTACATCTAGCTTCTTAAAAGTGTCATCAATCACCAGTGATAAATACAATCTTAAGTGACAGAATAGGGCTCCATCAAAATTCTAGAATATCACCAGTTCGGGAATAAAGGCCATGTAATAATCCACCTAACTCACATGTCCTCAGTACAAACCTTCCCACTTTCTCTTGGAAATCACCTTCCTTTACTCTGAATGCCCCGATTTTATAGTGTTTGTCCTCTAATGCTCTGTATTATAATGGTACCCTATAAGAATATATCCAACTACAGATTATAAACTCCCTGAGGCTGGAGTCTTTGTTGCATTTTTGAGTAGCTAACATTTATAAAGTATGTAGTATGTGCCAGGAACCGTTTTAAACATGTTACACCTATAAATTCAATTTTCACAAGTACGTGAGATAGGTGCTATTCTTATCCCCATTTTGCAGGTGAGGAAAATGAGTCATTTTAATGTTAATCAAGTCACTCGAGGATATATAGATAGTAAGTGGCTGAGCTGGCTTTCAGTTTAGATGTTGAGGGCCCGGGGTCCCTGGGTCCCCACCACACTATTCTCTTTCTCTCATTGCCACTGAAATATGTTATTGAATTAAAGGGATGAATGTATGTCTCAGTAAATCAATACCACCACATCACTCCACTTGCTAAGATACTCCCTTCAATAAGGAAATGAGTGCCTTCTACAGGCAGGGAGGAGAAAAATTCCAGTAAGATAGGGTCCTTGCTCTCCAGAGAGTTACAGTCTGGGGAAATTTGCTCAAATTGGAGTTCATTGGGTATATTCTTGATTCCATTAGTTCTTCTTGAGAAGTTTGAATTGTATTTTCATTCTAATACGAATCTAAAGGAAATTTAAAAGCATATGCTAGAATCATTTTAACTCATTACTTCCATTTCATTTCAGCCCCCAAAATTTCTTCGGTGCTTAAGATCACTTTGGTCACCAAAGAGATGGCAAGATCCTCTAAGCATATTCTAGCAATACTGGGGTGGCTCTTGCTGGATTGGGGAAGAAGGGCACAGCACCTGTGATCTCATTCAGCACACAATAGCACAGACAGGCCAAACTCAAAAGTACCTGTGCCTCAGCAGGGAGAACCATATGGAGATTTTTCAGTTTTCGGGCCCAGCACATTAATTCTGATTCTGGCACATACTAGATACTCAGTAAGCATTAGCTATTGTAATTGTTGCCACCGCGCCTAACACCAAGTCCCACCACCTCCCATGGCGTTGTAACACCTCCATTCATTGGATGAGCTATGTATTTAAGACTGTTTAAACAATGCCACAATGCTGATCTTACCTTCAAGTGAACAAAAGAGCTTTAATGAGCGCTGAAATTGGTACTCCTGCTAGCAGGATTTAAGTTAAGTTTTAACTTTGATTATTTGAACTAGCGCACAAATAATGGGAATTTTTAAGGCTATTGAAAAATCAGGCATGTCCTGTATTCAAAATCAAACTTTAAAAACAGATGAAATGTAGAGACCCTTGGGGCACCTGGGTGGCTCAGTCGGTTAAGCGTCTGCCTTTGGCTCAGGTCATGATCTCAGGGTCCTGGTATTGAGCCCTGCACCAGGCTCCCTGCTCAGTGAGGAACCTGCTTTTCCCTCTCCCCGCCCCCGACTCATGCTCTCTCTCTCTCTCTCAAATAAATAAAATCTTTAAAAAAAAAAAGAAAAGAAATGTAGAGCCTTAACTAATGCTGTCTAAATTAGCTGTTTGGTTTTAGCAAAAGAGAAGCGGTGGTTACATTAAATTAATGAGGTTAATGTAACTGTTTCTAGTTTCATATATGTTGAAAATGTAAATTTGTTATCTAAGAATTAAGAGTTATATGGAAGTATAGATATAAGGAAGTGATATCTACTTTTATATTTGGATACATTCAAACAACATTGTAATACAACTATTCTAAGTCAACATTGGGGTTTTGTGAGAGTTGTTTTGCCCCTTTAAGTGAAGTCCATATTCAAGAAACACCAGTCTAGTGAAAAACACAAATACATCAATCACTTGCAATGCAAGACCTGGTGAACAGTGGTTTAAATAGGACATAAACGGAAGATGATTAATAAGAAAGCTACCATAGAAAATGAAGTGGGGTCACCCCAAGGAACTGGAAGACTAGAAAAGCTATAAATACCTAGAGACCTAAATTCAAATATTTCAACAGAGAGCTGTCCAGAGTGCCTCTTTTTCTAAATGGAAAGAATAAACGCCAGAGCCTCTGCATAGGCGGGCGGCCACTGCGGAGATCGCTGAGCGAAAAGGGGATCTCTCTGCCCACATATGTGTAATGTGTGGGTAGGTTGCCTCAACTTTTAGTTAAAGGGTAAGTGCTGCCCCCAGAGCATGTGGAATTGAACCTCTTCCCCCTCCCATTGCTCTGATGTTTTAAGTTCAGAGAAAGAAACAGCGGTAACATTTAGGTCACTAAAAAGCTTCTAGCCACAGCCCCGGAATTGGCTCCCCGAGATGCTAGCTGCTGATCCTTTCCTGCCCTGCGTTATGTACGTTCACTGCTCCTTGCCAGAATTTCAGCTGCACTAAAATTACAACGTCCTCTTACAAATGAGGGTGTCTTGTGGAAATACTGGCATGGCTTTTAACTGACACACATTTTCCCATTTATAAGACATACACACTGCTTAGGTCAGCACTATTTTTAAAAATCCATCCAAAGGACATCTGACATCAATTATACTGTAGGTTTAACTACATATGCGTGGAGAAAGAAATTGTGTCCTTCTGCTCCCATTTGCATGCTTGAAAGAGACTGGTTTTAAAGAAACTTAGGTTCTCTCTTTTCTAACCCCAATCACCATTCTCTCTCTAGCTTAAGAGGTGGAGGGAGGAATGGTTTTGAAGGTGAGGACACAGAAGTGTCTTCACCGTTATTTACCAAGCCAGTTAAAGAGTACAGAATGAGTGCAGATCCTGGACACCAGTCAGATTTGTTCAGGGACTAAACCGCTTCTTTCTACTGTGAAACATAGCGACTATGCACATTCACCTTCTATGATGATGAAATTCTTTAAAAATAATTTGAATCTGGGGAGCCTGGGTGGCTCAGTCACTTAAGCGTCCGACTCTTGATTTCAGTTCAGGTCATGATCTCAGGGTTGTGAGATCAAGCCCCATGTCGGGGCTCCACTGTGAGCGTGGAGCCTGCTTGAGATTCTCTCTCTCCCTCTCCTTCTGCCCTTCCCCGCCCTTTCTCTCCCTCTCTAAAAATAAATACATTAATTATAATAATTTGAATCATCAAGTGACCAGCTTCCTTTTCCCAATTATTTTCCATCTTGACTAGGTGACCCCCTAAATCAAACAGTTTATATAAAAAAGACTGGCAGGAGGAAAGAAAAAGAGAAGACCACACTGTTTTCTCTCTGAAGCCTGCGGGTTCCTGAGGTCAGGGGGCCAACCCACCTGTGTATGCGCAGTACATGCAAATCGCCTGTGGTAGCCATAGTCACAGGATGTGTCCTCAAGACAGAAACTGGCTTTGTGGCCTTCAGCCACTCTCCTCTGGGTACCAGCATCAAGTAGGTCATAGTGGCTGAATTCATCCATGCTGTGGTAATGTCTGATGTCCCACACAACACAGAGACAGAGATCAGTAACATACAGAGAAAGGCATGAGGACTTTAGATGACTTCCCCACTGCCTCCCACACTTGTTTTCACATTACAATTGAGATCCAGTTTATCTTCTTAAAGCTAGATTCATGCTAGCTTTTTTTTTCCCCCAGGAAGAGCCATCTATCAGAACTGTAAGCCTTTAAACTTGCTTCTAGGAAAAAAGGACTTCTTTTGAGTATTTTGTTTTCCTATTCCACCCTGTTTTATCTTTGAATATTAATTAGAAATAGACACTAAATGATCTGTGTTTAAGTAAAACCTGCCATATGCTCTCTAGTCTGTTTCTTTTGGCTTCCAGTACTGATGTTTCATTCCAAATAAAAGAAGAGCACATGACTCTTGGGAGGTTTCTATGAGATTTTTTAAAAATGTAAAACCATTACTAAAATGCAAGGGAGAAGTACTGGTATGTTTCCCCCATCATTATTATTTAACTAGTATAAACTTTTATTTAGAAATAAAATAATTCTATTTTACCAAAAAATTAGGTGTTCTTATCTGCTTTTCTCATTTCATTAAAGGAAAGGTGCTGAGCCATGTATCTTCTCACATAAGGAAAGAACAAGAAAAAATTGCTCAAATTGCAGAAGGTTTCAGGGTATCCATCAGGATTTCCTGGCATTACCAGGATTCCCGGGCAAGTTACCAAGGCAAATTATAGAATCACCTTATATAGAGATCTTTAAATTTAGGACAGAACAGACAATTACCCTGGGTTTAACACAGGCATTTTAAAAGATAGAGGTAGGTCCTTCTCAGCTCATGGAGTATATCATCTCTATCTTTCTTTGAGGTTGGTGTATGAATCCTTCTGATAACAACTTGTAGTTTTTATTAAATGCTAACTAGGGCGCCTGGGTGGCTCAGTCAGTTAAGCGTCTGCCTTTGGCTCAGGTCATGATCCCGGGGTCCTGGGATGGAGCCCCGAATCAGACTCCCTGCTAAGCAGAGAGTCTGCTTCTCCCTCTGCCCCTCCTCCCACTGGTTCTCTCAATTTCCCTCTCTCTCTCTCAAATAAGTAAATAAAATCTTTAAAAAAAATACTAACTGTAGATGATTTTGGCTATAACAAGCTTTTTTTTAGAAATCTTACCTGTAGTATATTGGAATAAAATTCTAGTGAAGCCAATTGCTGGAACGTATCAGCAATTTTAATGAACTGGACTTAGAATTTCCATTTTGAAAACAGAATCTGGTAGTTGATGTATTTTCTTAAAGAAAGACTCCCTTGATGATGTCACATTACACAGAGAAATTTCTAGAAATAAGACTTTGCATTTGCACATCAAGAACTACCTGAAAAAGGAAGAGGCAACTCGGAAGTACCCAGGAGGCCCATCCACTTACTGGTGACAACTGTGCCATTCCCAGGAATATCTCGGTCGGCTTGGTAAGAAATCTGATGTCCCTTGGTTTTTCACTCTTTGGGGGAATCTTAGCAGCACCCTGTGATCATAATCTCTGACATCTGCTCTGTATGCTGTGCTGTGATTTTGAAAAAGAAAACATTACTTTCACAGGATATTAACTGAAGACAAATTCCAAGCAAAACCATTTCCATTTTATAATAGCAACTACCTCCCACCTCCAACTAGACTATCAGTTGCAAGAGGCATTTTGCTTATTTTGTTTATTGCTGAATCTCCAGGTCCTAGAACAGTGCCTGGCAAGTGGCCAAAGTTCAGTGAATATTTGTTGAATAAGTGAATAAATGACAACTATGGAAATCTGCAGTAAAGTGTGAAAAAGGATAATAAAATTAGCACTACAAATGTACATGTGATAAGTAAATTCTGTATTTATAATCAGTTCTTATTTAACCACGTGAATGAGTAGAAAGTATCCCAAATAAAAAAAAAAAAATCCTATGTACTTATTAAGAACTTTGAATTCATCAATAGGTTTCTTCTTAAACACTTTCCTAAGATGTAAAGTGGAGAAATAATTCTAGAAGCATACACCCAGATTAGATAAATAATTTGTAACTTCGCTATCTTGAAAACAATGGCATGACTGTAATAATATCCTAGGGAGTGCAATGGAGGGAGTGATGCAAGACTTAAGAATGAAAATGGTAAGTTCGGCTTTCTTCTCTTCCTTTAGCCTGACAGTTCTAAAGGGTCAGAGAGGGAGAAATATACAACTGAACAGATAAATATTACTCTGTCCCTTCTAACGTATTTTGTGTGAATATATATATTCACATACTGTTGAGTATTTTCACTTTCCACTTGAAAAATTTTTATGAGACCTATCAGAACATCTTTTGCTCCCTCTGCTGGTTTCCCAGAAGCAAAGTCAGAGAATTCCATTCCCCAAACTGCTATGATTTTATTTTAGCACTGATTCAAAAACAAAGCTCTTGCTCATGCTCTTATTCTGGCTGAAGTAATACCAAAACAACGAAGTTAAATTGGGGCCTCAAACAAAAGATGAAAACCCAACCTTTGCTGATGAGGGCTGCCCCACTGGCAAGTTAGCCCTCTGTTTTTTTAAGGGGTCACTGACAAGCTCTTCCATTACAATATTTTTTCCACGTTATTGTACAGTTCTTTAATAGAAAGTTATGGGAAACCACTGGCTCCAAAGTTTGAGGATCTTGGAAAAAGAATGTGAGATCCCAACTCTCCAGGATAAGGATTCGCCCCCACCTCCCTGATCTGTGCCACAGTTTGAAAGACAGAACCCACAGAAATCTTCAAAATGTTAACTCTCCATCCAGGTCCGCATGCCCAGGAGACCACATTCCACTTCGCAGCTCTTGCCCCATTTCCCAACTCTTGTCTGCATGGACCGAGAGCGGTCAGACCAGGCACAAGACCAGCGCCTGAAGCGAGATGGGGCAGCGAGGCCGCGGAGATCCCAGCCAGTACCTGGCCAAGCAGTTTTCCTCCGCGGCGCATCTCAGGTTGTACATGGCCATCTTTTGCACGTACGTGGACGCCTGGATGTAGTACGGGTCTGGCACCAGGTCCGGGAGACCTAAACGTCAGGAGGCGATGGGGGGAGGTAGCGGTGAGACAACCCAGTGGCCCCTACCCCGGCTCCGGGTCCCTCCGTGTCCCCTACTCTTCACCCTTCACCCAACCGGGCTGCGGGTAGCAGGAGAACGGGGGACGCCCAGGGCTGCAAAGCAAAGTGGAAAGAAAGCAGGAGGGGCCAGGCGCGCGGTTTGCACCAGATTCCAGGGCTGCCTTTGCAGGCGCAGGGGGAGGGAATCGGATCAGCGGGACTAAGGCCTGCCGCGCCCAGGCAGCCACGTTGGGGGAGCCACAGCGCTGGGGAAGGGGTGCGCGGCTGCTTCCTGCGACTTGGGGGGTGCTTACCGTACTGGAAATAGCCGGTGCCGTATCCGGGCCGGTACCTGCTCCCGGGCCGGGGCCTTTCGTACGTGTCGTAGTAGTTGTAATAGGGGTTGTCGTCGGAGTACTTGTAGGGGTTGTACGGGTCGTCGCCCACCATGCCGTCTACGCGGCTGGGCGGCTGCAGGTTACTGAGCGTCGGGCGCTCTCCGGGCGCCGTCCGGTTGCCGTCGCGCGAGTCCCCAGCGTCGCGGGCCCCGGACGACGAGTAGCCAGCTTGGAACCAATGGCGGGCGGCGGGTCTGGGTCGGCCGGCGACCCCCGACGTGCCTGCAGGGCGCTCGCGTGCTGCCGCCGTGCGGTTGCGGAGCAGCAGGATCGGCGTGCGCGGCTGCGGGGCTGCGGCGTTGGCAGCGCCCGGGGCGGTGGTGCCCGGGTCCCGTCGGCGCTGCGGCTGGTACTGCGAGCCCAGGCTCAGCAGGCTGAACACCTGCCCGTTGTTCTCCCATTGGATCCTCTGGCGCCAGGCGGCCGGAGCCGGCGGCTGCTGGCGAGGGGGCTGCTGCTGGCCGGCGGCCGGCGGGGCGCAGCGCAGGAGCGCGCAGAGCTGCAGGGGCCCGAGCAGGAGCGCGGTCCAGGCGAAGCGCATCGCTCCCTTTGCCTGATGGTCCCCACTCCGGGAGGACTAGGTCGGAGAAAAGAAAAACGGGGCCCAAATCACGCGAAGGAGGGAGAAATCTTCAACCAGGGAGGCGGGCGGAGCGCGGGTCACTCAGTCACTACAAGCAGTGCCGAGGGTGGGCTGCAGACCCTTGTCCTGTAGAGGCGGCTGCTGGGACGTGGCACCCGCCTGTCTCCTCTTTCCCAGTCCTTCTGGAAGGCGACGGGGAGCGGCGCGGCGGCCCCGGCGAGCGGGCAGCGTCTGGAGTGAAGGAAGGAGGAGAGATTTTAAACTTTCTGGCACGTTTGCAAAGTTACACAAGCAGTTCTGGCCCGGCAGCCCCTCCGCTATTTGTTCACGTAATGCGATTGGAAACGTGCAAGGCGGACAGCTCCTCGCCTCTGCCCCTCCCTCCCCGTCCTGTCCTCCTCCCCCCAGACACGTTGCACAGGGAGCGTTAAGGGGAAAGAACAAAACGGAACACACATCCTGAGACACACTCGGCTTAATCTGGGGCGAACATGCAGGAATTTCAAAAGACTCAGACAGGCGAAGGCAGCCAGGCCATGGGGCGACGCCAAAATATGCATGAAGAAAAATGCTATTAGGTCACCAGCCCTGGAGAGGCGGGAAGTCGGGAGGTGGGGAGGGTGCTGGGGGCGAGAGTCGGGGAGGGGGCGGGGAGGGATGCTTGTGACTAACGTTTATCCATAAGGAGTTAACCAGACAAATTTCCCAATGCATACCCACTCGCTTTTATGGGAAGCGCCCTCAGCAAATAAACCCCGGGATATCAAATTTTGTTTTTCTTTGTGTAGGTAATATGAGAAATGGGTTACAAATTTGTTTCCTACAGTGAGTATTTCAATAACCAAAAGTGAAATTTTACAGGGAACAAGGCCATCTAACACTGAAGGGATGAGTAAACCTGTCTCTTTTTCAAAATGCCGGCCTGATTTGTACTTTGACTGGGAGCGGAAAACCTCTTTCATCTGGACGGCATCTACCAGGACATTTCAGTAAAGGGGGCTATACCAAGTCTGCCTAGGATCGCACTCAGAAAGCAGCTTCAAAGAAGCATTTTACATGACTTTTCTCATCCTACATCCGATGAGGAGGTTTGACTTCGGATTAAAAAATAATAACAATAAACCCTTTAAATCATCGTTTGTTAAATTTTTGAAAAGTCAGTCAAACATCCTATGGTGTCTGGGTGATCTTCCAATGTAAGCAAAGGGGTTTCTGAAGAAACAGCCTGGGTGTTCAGATTCTGTTAAGGACAGGGGAGTGGGAGGGGCCAGACAAGAATGGGGGGCAGATGGGTAGGAGGCAGGTAATGCCAACTGGAAAGGGATGCTTAATGGGCCTGTTATTCACATACCACACAGGGTTGGGGCAGTGTTGGAAACATTTCAAAGAAAAAAAAGTCTTTAACTAGCCTGATTTAAAACTGTGACTCAGAACCAGATTTTAATAACCTTTTTATTGGTTTCATCATTGGGCTGTTGTCTAAATAGACTTCATTATTCGCCTCTTCGTGTTGATCTCTGTCTCCCCACATTTAATCACCCCGTTTTGATGATGTGGACAGCTGCTGATCTGAATGCTTAGCATCCATTTTCCCTTTTTTCTAGCAAGAACAACCGTATTTTCCTTTGGGAAAAAATCCCCTACCCAGTTGCATGGTAGGACTGACTGAGCATTCATGAGACTTCTGCCTCTTCAAGCAGTGGCAGTGAGATCCCAGCTTGGCTCATCAAACCATCTCCCTACCATTGGAATCATGAGCAGATGGACACAAGGCTCAAAAATGCTGGAGCTCACACTCCCCGCTACTGAAGAAAGTTTCTACGAGTTCTTGCTACACAGATTCCCCCTGAGCTGTTTCAGACCTGTACCTTCCAAGGCGTGGTTGTTCAGCTTTTCCTTCCTTTTCTCCATTGCAGTCCTTTGTGGCTTGACACTGTCAGAGTCAATTGCTGTTGGTTGCCACTTTAGGAACCTGGACTGAGGGCGCCTGGGTGGCTCAGTTGGTTGGGCGACTGCCTTCTGCTCAGGTCATGATCCTGGAGTCCCGGGATCGAGTCCTGCATTGGGCTCCCTGCTCGGCGGGGAGCCTGCTTCTGCCTCTGACCCTCCCCCCTCTCATGTGCTCTCTCTCTCTCATTCTCTCTGTCTCAAATAAATAAGTAAAATCTTTAAAAAAAAAAAAAGAACCTGGACTGATACTGAGGGGGATTGTGATTGGTTCTCTGAGCTAATCAGACCTCATGATTCTGCATCCAACACACAGGATGGGTTTGGCTCTTTTTGAGTCAAGTTAGATTTGCTCTGCCCATGACCGCACAGCATCCTTGGTTACAGAAGAGTTCCAGATGGAAGCTTGCCGGTAGATTGATGAATCTGTTGCTTATATGATGAAGGCAAAATCCAAGTGCACATCCCACTCAAGGCAGGTGAACAGTGCCCCATCTGTGTCGGAAAGTCAGAGACATTTTGTAGACTTGCTGCAGAACTTAAAATCAAAGTACTTGATGTCTCCAAACCCACTAAGAGAAGATGGAGGAAAAAAGAAGCAGGTGTATATAATTTGGATGGACAGGCCAAATGATAGGGGAAGCAGGAAGGGAGAGAGTGTAATTATCTCTCATCTCTCCTCTGCCCATGAATAGCTTATTCCCCAGAAAGAGAATCCCGTAACTGCTAGCGCTTGACCACACATCGCTGAGGGAAGTTCTTTTCTGTGGAGATGATACTGTCAGATTGGTAGACCAGAGCAACCCCTAATGGGAGGGTAGAAAGTTTATGCTGGATACTAGTTAAAATACCCTTGTTTCCCATCCTGGTGCTCAAAAAAAAAAAAAAAAAAAAAAAAAGCTCTGTATCTTTGAACACCTGATTTACTTTCCCTGGCTCTTTGTTATCTGTAGGATTCAAGGATTAACTCAAATTCTTTTCAAAGTGTTTTTCCTAGTCTTAAAGCCACTGATTTTTGTGAATGTCTAAGTAATTCCAGCGACTTTCCATTTATTCACTATAATGTTGCATTATGATCATTAATATTTCATTAAATAACTCCTTTAGTTGGACTTTAAAACCTTGGATGTATTTTATGTGTGAGTTAGAGTCTGCAGACTGCTATTTTCCCTTTTTACGTATTTCCCTTCAGTGAAATTCAGTATACATTTTTGCTTTACACATGTCTCTTGATCACACTTATGCTGTGAAGTGTGGTACACCATCGTGTTGATTTACACACATGAACACTCAATGAGTGTCAACTGATTCCCTCATTTGCAGAATTTATAGCTGAATGAGCTTTATCATTTGTTTCAGATTTGTTCTAACAGACTTAAAAATGTGTTATCAGAGTATAAATAACTAGAACAGTAGTGGTATGCAATATTTATTTTCTTTTAAACACACACACAGTACTTTAGGGAAGAAAACATATTACCCTTTGTCACTCATCCTAGTAAGATGTTTAGCTGGTTTTCTCTCTCTTCCGCTTTCTCTAAACTCTCTCTGGCTGAAGACTCAGCCAAGTGAAAACAAACATATGGCTACCACATGGGGGGCAGTTGAAAGTATGTGCAAGGCCTGTAGGGGATACTGTAACCACAAACGGCACTCTCTATGCAATGACAGAACTACACTGCCTTCTAATCAATACTGAGACAACAAAAACAACAATGGCAGCTGTATCAGAACACCTTCAGCTTTTTAGCTTTGGTAAGAGCCACAACTGATTCCACTCTGACCTTGAGACTTTCTTTTCGTGGACCGTTCTGCAGTATAGACCATATGAAGAGGAGTATTGAAATGGAACTAATTCTTTTTTTTAGGTTCTAGGCTATCGTTATCGAGAATTTTTAAAAATTGTATTTATTTTTTTTAAAGATTTTATTTATTTCTCTGAGAGAGAAAGAGCAAGAGCTGGAGAGGGAAAGGGTGATGGGCGGAGGGAGAGGGAGAAGCAGACTCCCCGCTGAGCAGTGAACCCAATGCTGGGGCTCCAACCCAGCACCCTGGGATCACAACCTGAGCCGAAGGCAGATGCTTAACTGACTGAGCCACCCAGGCGCCCCTTAAATTTTATTTTTGAGTAATCTCTATACCCAGCATAGGGTTCGAACTCGCAACCCCGACTTGCATGCTCTACCAGGTGAGCCAACCAGGCAACCCATTCAATATCAAGAATTTAAACTGAAACAATGTTTGGCTCATTGACCAAGAAGTGGAATTTGTCATAAAGCCGTGTTCATAATATTTGTTCACTGTATTTATAGTTGTGGGATAATTCATAGAAGTGGAAAGTAGAATTATGCAGAAAGCCTAAACCATAGAACAGTGCCCCTTGAATGACCAGGGCCAGAATACTAAAGAACTCCAGGTTGAATATAAGTTCTTTTGTTTGGGGATCAGAAAGCTTTTATCAGCCTTGTTCTTTAGTAAAAATGAATGCTCTTATGTGCTTTGGTGCCATGTAGTTTGGAAAACATCACAGAAAATAAAATAAAGGACGTGGGAAGTTGGAGGTGTGTAGGGGGGAGATGATTGAGAAAAGAGGAAGGTATGACATCAACACAAGGGGGATGACTTGAGAGATGAATAAGGAGCACATTTTTAAAAATTAATTCAGAAAGGGTAGCAGAGTGAAACAAAGAACTGGAACTCATTTTACTTAGAGTAAAATGGAGGTGAAGAGTGAGTTAGTCTTCAAGTTTACAGTGCTCTTGTGTTTCCTTTTCATTCTTGTCTCCTGCCACATACCAATTCCAGGTACTCATCCAAATATAAAAAGTAGACAGTTGGTACACACTTGTCTGTGTGTCAAGAATGGCCTGAAAAAAAAAATTCTGTAAACAGACTAAGTAGAAGAATTCCAGAAATAATGAATTTTAAATATATCTTCTTTGGTTACCCATCCCCTTGGGCCACCTAGGGAATGGAAATGTGGAACTTAACCGTAGGGAATTGAAAAGTATTTCATTCTAGTGTTTTTCTGCATATTCATATGTGATTAAGTAAATAATGGTAGTCATTATAATGAAATGGAAAAATGAGAAGAGATGAACTTACGATAGGAGAATGGCTCTTTGGAATTCACTGAATCAGAGTTCAAAGTAATTTGGTGATAGTGACCACAAAAATAAGGGGTCAGCCAGTTGGCAAAACTGCCTACAAGTGAAGTCCAAGTGATTGGATGGGGCTTGATGGACAGTCCAATGACAAAGAAGCAACTGTTCTTCATGCCATGCAGTGTATTAGGGTCATTCCTGTTTCTAATGGAGAGCGTAATGTACTCCCTGGTCCAGTCCTGTCCTACCTGCCCCTCCACTCTTCCTGGATTCAGCTTCACTGCCAGAGAACGCTGGAAGTCATTTAGTTTCATATAACCTAGGTGTGATCCTCTGAGATGGTGGGATAGAGGTTAGGAGGACATTTACGCTTAACTAGGGCATCTCCTTCATCTGCCCATCACTTGCAATGATTGAAGCCAACCTGTCATCTCTCTTTTTAACTTAACCCTAGGTGTCCTGCTTTCTTTTGGGGCCCAGGGGGAACAAGATGACAAAGTACTAACAACCTAATACAAATTATATGGAGTTGTGGTTTTTTTTTTTTTTTCTCCCCTCCCCTATAAAAGAATATATCTCAGAACATTTGAGTGTTATGGGTGTTTGGAATAGAGGCAGAATAGAAGGAAGATATTGGTGGGGCTATGAAGAGAAAAACCTGTTTCCTAACTGTACTTGAGGTCAGTTTTGAGAATCATAGTTCTTTCTCTTTTTGTTATTATTGGAATACTACTCATTGAGACCATCTTGCTTCCTCTTGATTATATGGCATCTTAAGCACAGAATCAAAGATTTATGTGTAATGGTTCTTAAAGCAGTGAGAGTCTCTTAAAGCAGGCCCAGGTAGGACATTGTTGTAAAGATGTATTTCTTTGCCTTCTACCTGTTTTGTTTTCTTACCTTTCAACTATTATGTGGATCATAGTCATTTCTTCCAGAAGGTAGCTAATAAAAAGAGAAAAACTGAAGCTCATAAAGTCTCTGGGAACAGTGTCTCATATAGGTCTCCTAACGGCACTAGACAGTTTGACCATTCTTCTGGGCTGCTTATGGGAACAAGACAGGTTTTTCTGCCAATGACATATCTTTTATACTCTATTGTCCATGGTCTATGTAAGATTTGGGAAATAATTAATACAAGGTATTAATGGTATATTGGAAAATATTCAATGGAAATATTAAATACCAAGTGAAAAATCTTAAATGAATGTATATAACCTCAAAATGATCTGCAGCTAAGGAATCGCCAATGCCAAAATAATCAAGTTGACTACTGAGGGCCTTTCCAAGCTTGCTAAATTGGTCTGTAGTAGAGGAAGGAAATAATAAGGAAATATGCAACAATAAGAAAAATAAGCACCCTCTCTAACAGGACAATACCTGTTCTCTCATTAATAATACACATTTCTATTTCTTGTCATTTACTGTGTTCTTGGCACAATGCTGAATGCTTAAGCGCACTACCTCATCTTATCCTCACAACACCCCGTGAAAGTGGTTATTAATACTTTATGGATAAAGCAATGAAACTTAGAGAGATAAAGTGACATGCTCAGTTAAAAATTGGCAGAGCTAGATCTTGAACCCAGATCTATCCTATTAAACACACACCACATTAAACTCTTGCCATGTGAAGTAGAGGGGAGCTATTAGGGTTTTTGGTTTTTTTTTAATTTTCATTGTTTTAATGATTGGAGAAATTTGGCTGAACGATTCATTCAAGGCTACATGACAAGGAGATTATGGCCAAGGCAAATTAATGAGTAGACTAGCAATCATTACTTACCTAGTGCCTCTAGGTAAATGGCTTTGGAATAGGTGTGATATACAAGTCAACTGGAAGATGACATGTAGTAGGGTGATAGAGACAGACAGTCCTTGGAGAAACTCTTACCTCTACTGTTTACTAACAGGGAGTTCTTGGACGAGTTCCTTAACTCTTTTGAGACTCAAGTTTCTCAACCAAAAATAAAGATAGTAAGACCTACCTTGCAGGATTGTTGTTAAGTGTATGGCAGAGAATCTAGCTTATATTAGGCACTATGTAGATGAAGACTATTGTTACTACTTGGTACTTGGGTATTCGAATTTCGAATTTCGATGTCAACAAAGACTATTTTGTATACAGACAATCATGCAAAAAGACTTTCTCTAAACATTGAAACGGAGACATTCTTTTTACTTTTTAATGTGCCTATTTTGTTACTTTGGGGCAGGAACATTCCATGAAAAATAAACTTTATTGAGATATAATTTACATAAAATAAGATGTATAGTTTTCAAGTGTACAGCTTGAAGAATTTTTGCAAATGTGTATTTGCCTTCGAAACCAGCACTACAATGAAGACACAGATTATTTCCATATTATTTCATAAATTCCCCATAAGCCCACTCCACCCCTGCCCAGGAAACCACAGCTCTGATTTTTTTTTTCCACTTAGACTAGTTTTATCTCCTTTAGAAGTTCATGTAAGTGGGAATTATACAGAAGGTACCCTTTTGTGTCCGTTTTTTTGCTCAGCATGTCTGTTAAACTCATACGTGTTGTTGCTCAATCAGAGGTTCATTTGTTTTTCTTAGTGAGTAGTATTTCATGCTATGAAATTACATGTTTTCCAGATGGGGCTATTTAATGAATAAAGCTGCTATGAGCATTCATCTATAAATTATTCTATGCATGTATTCTTCATTTCTTTTTGGTAAATACTTAGGGGCAGAATTGTTGCATCTTTAGAGTATGTGTTTATATATATATATATGTAGTATATGTAGATATATGTTTAATTTTACAAGAAATTATAAAATCTTTTTATTAGTAGTTGTATTATTTACCTTCACACTAGCCACATACAGAGTTCCTGTTGTTCCACATCCTTGCCAACCCCTGGATATTTCAGTCTTTTTCCATTTTAGCCATTGGCTGTGAAGTGGTATCTCATCGTCGTTTTAATTTGCATTTCTTTAGTGACTAATGATTTTGAGCATATCTTTCATGTGCTATTTTTCATATGCTACACATTTGTGAAATATATATTCTGATCTTTGGCCAATTTTTAATGTTTTTTAATATTCTTATTGAGGGGTAAGAGGTTTTTATACATTCTGGACACAGACTTATTTATGTGAGACATATGTATTACAAATATTTTCTCTGTGTGTAGGCTTATCTTTTCATTTTCTTAATGATGTCTTTTGAACAACAAGAGTTTGTAATTTTGATAAAATCCAGTTTACCAGTTTGTTTTCTTTTATGGTTAGTGCTTTTTGTGTCCTGTCAAAGAAATCTTTTTCTAGCCCAAGTTCACAAGTGTGTATCTTCAATGTTTTCTTCTGAAATCTTTGTAACTTTATCTATAGGTCTGTGATCCATTTAAAAATATTTTGGGGTATAGTGTGAGATAGGGGTTGAGGTTTATTTGTTTCCACATGGATATCCAATTGAGACAGCACTATTTGTTGAAAAGACTCTTCTTTCTCTAAGATGCCCCTTGGCAGCTATATCAAAAATCAGTTTACCTTATATGTATAGGCCTCTTTCTGGATTTCCTATTATTTTTCACTGATGTGTTTACTTATTCTTATGCCAGTACCACACTGTCTTGGTTATTGTAGATAGTAAGCCTTGAAATTAGATATAGTGAAAGTCCTTCAATATTCTATTTTTTTACTAAAAATATTTGGTTCAATTTAGGTTCTTTGCATTTCCACATGCACTTCAGAAATAGCCTGTTAATTTCTACCTAAAATACAACTGGAATTTTGATTGAGGTTACATTGAATCTATAGATCAATTTGGGGACCACTTACATTTTAATAATATGAATTTACCAATCCATGAACATGGTATATCACTCCCCTTATTCAGAGTTTCTTTGATGTCTTTCAGCAATGTTTTGTAATGTTCAGTATAGAAGCTAGGCATCTTTTGTTTTAATTTATTCGTAAGTATTTTATGTGTTTTGAGCTTATTATAAATGAAAATACTTAAACTTAATTTTCTTGTTGTTTGTTGCTAGTTTATAGAAATACAACTGATTTTATATATTGACTTTATATCCTCTTAAAAACTTTTCTTCATTAAGGAGGAGAATACCAAGAGACAGCAAAAGAGGTGTGGTGGATGTAAATAAAAGAAAGAAAAGGTCAAGAAATACCCAGAATGATTTTATGTAAACAATTTTAGAAACTAGGTAATGAAAAAAACAATACCATATCAGTTAACTAGTGCCATATAACAAACCATCCCAAAACATTGTGCTTAAAAGAACCTAGGTTATTTCACAATTCTTTGGGTTAGGTGAGTGGTTCTTCCGCTATTTTCACATGAGATCACTCATACAGCTACATTCAGTTATATCTTTGTCTCAGAAATATATAGGATACATCCTTTATTCTATCTGTGAATGAATCATTTTATTAGGGAAACTAATTTCAACCATAAGAAAACCTATTGAAAAGAACATGAATAATTCATTTCACATAATCACAATATTGAAAATAACCAGATATTTTCAAAAATATTCACTTGCTATTTAATCTCAGATATTAATACTTTTCAACTAATTATAGTAATTCATAAAAGGCTAAAAGATAAAAAATATTGTAAGGTATATTATTTACTTTTTAAATAATTTTAACCCATCATAGAATCGACAAAAGGGTTGCATAAGAGGAGGCAGGAGCAATATTTGTATGTATGTATTAATCCTGGATAAGAAGGAAATAATTTTTAAATGTATGGTTAATAATACATTAATACATATGTATCTATTCCCAAACTTTTAACATATAATATGTCCAAAGCATTATTTTTCTGCACCATAATTTTTCCTTTATTGTCATTCATCTTAGTAACCATATCCCCAGCTGGCTAGTCCAGAAACAGGGAAGTCATCCCTCAGGTCGCTCAGTCTTTTAACTCAGTATCCAACCCACCAAATGGTCCATTGGACCTGCTTTAAGTTTTTAGGCATTTCTACCTCTCCCCGTCTTCATTTCAAACACCCTGTCCCTGTCACCAGTTATCTCTCTCTCAGGCAATAACTTCCTAACCATTTTCCCCACATTTACCCATGCACACCATTCACATATTCCATACAGCAGCCAGGATAATTTCATTACATACTTCTGACTGTGCCATTCCTATTGTTACAATGATTTAGGAGATTCTCACTGCCCTTAAGATAAAGAAGAAAACCCATGCTATGGCCTAATGGATGCTGTTCCTGCCTACCTCTGCAGGTTCAATGGCACCCCCAACCCCTTCTCCTCACAGCCCTACCTCCTTTACACTCCTGCTGTTTGTTGCAATTTCCAGACCAAACTGTCATGCCCTCTCCCATCAGGGTCTTTTTTACGTGAACCACTCTTTCCTATTCTCTTTTGCTAGCCAACTTGATCTATTTCTTCAAATCTCAGTTGAAGGTCATTTCTTTCTGGAGACTTTCCCTTAACCCCAAGACAAGGTCAGCTCCTTGTCTTTTGCACATACATAGTATACCACACTTCTTTGTAAAGCTGGCCTTGCCCAAATTATGTGTTCAGTGTTTGTCTTTCCAACTGAACTATCATTTCCATAAGGGTATAAATTTCATCAGTGTATTCATCCAAGCTGTTTATTTCCATCTGTAGGAATGATGACTTTCTTTATGTATTGTGTGTGGACCAAGTACAGTATCTGTTCTCAATACATGTTAATAAGTAGTAATCATAAAAATACTTTGTCCCAGCCTGGTATGGTTTCAACAAACATGTATTACACTCCCAGAATCAGTGTGCCAAATGAAAAGTCACTTCAGTTGTCTCAGAATGGGAACTTACATATTTACTCACTTGGGAGAGAAATGGGCATAATTTAACCAGAAGAGCAGAGCGTCTGCTCCAGAGGTCTTGGGCTGAAGCAATTGGAACCTTAATCGCACTGAAGTGACAGGGTCTTGGCGGAGGTGAATGGGAAATCTTGCCCAATACTTGACCACACCAAAGTGGATTTAGTCAGGCTCTCACACTGACATCTACCAGTATCTACATGTTTCTTAATTTAAAAAGGGTAAGGGTAACTTAATTGTAAACAAAGCAGTTTTCTGTTAGACTAAAGAATTTCAGAGTTATCCTATGGAAATTTTCATTTATAAAATGAATAATTCGTTTAACTGAGCTGTTACTCACATCTTCTTGGAACTCTGGATATTTTACACACTGCCCTTTGTTGAGAACGGCCTTTGGGCAGCTCAACAATAATTGTGTGGTGGATTGTGAATGAGATGAGGAGAAGGAAATTTACAATGATTTAACATTAAATTGCAAAGTTTATGTGGCAAAATGCATGCATGAGCACTGAGATAGGGTTCCTAAAAATACTATGACTTGTCCTAGGAAATAACAGAGCCCTGCTAAGAGCAACTCCAGCTGCATTCCAAATGATGATATTTTCATATGTGAAGTGCTAAATGATCATTTAGCGATCTTTTAAACCGACCACAGAGGAAATCCACAAATTACTACAGCAGACTTTGTTTGTGTTGACACTTATGTACACAATCAAATAGGCTTTTCTCTAAGTGTCTCCATTAAAGACTTGCTTTCAAAAAAGGAAAATATCCCCTACTAGTAGCTATAGGAACAAAGAATAAATGTAAACAGAAATTACTGTTTTCTTTATCAATACATTTTTACTATGTTATAACCTCGTACTAATAATCAGTTTTAAATAAGTGATTAGTGAGAACAAATTGACACATTTTACTTATTTCCTTATAAATAAACAGGTGTTATCAAATTGATTATTTCTAGAAAGAAACAATATACTTTCCTGGTGATACTAAGGGACCACTAAATAAAATACTGCTATAATGTGCTGCATCGTTCTTAATCACCTTTAACAAAAAGACTTGTCTGCCATGATGGTACTCCAACTTAGTTTCTGAGAACAGAGATCTGTCTTAAATATTCAATGTTTATTTCATATTGGCTAGAGATTGAGACTGTGTGATGTCTAAAGAGATTTTAAAAGAAAACGGTCTATGTCTTAAGTATGTACCCCCTATTTTGGCATTTTCCTTGGAGACTGACTAAAGTTTCTAATTGCTTAATTGCTATTAGGATGATTGACTATTATTTATTGAATTGACATCCTGCTGAGTTAGTATGGAGCCCAAGTTCTATTTAAGTTACATGTTAAGGACTACTTTTCAGAATTTTGAGGCTAGTATATAATAATTGTAAGAACTAAATACTTACCCCATGCCTGCCTATGAACAGAATAGCTATAAATGAGAAAGTGGTCCCAAAACAAATGCCAGTGAGTTTTAGAGTAATACTGAAAGCCAGTGAAATATTGTGGAGATGTACTGAAGCAAAATGTCAATTTGGCAGACAGGATGCTCTAATGTAGAAACTAGATTTTTGTAGCATTGTAGTGATGGAATCTATGAGCTTGGTTTTTAATCCATTCTCAGTAGACTCTCAGTCGCTTGGAATTTTTCTTCCATTTCTTGTAACACTTCCTAAAAGAAAAGAAGACAATAGTAGACCTGCTTTTATTATTTTAATGTCTCCACTCGCCTTCCAAAAATTTCGTGTCCTCAGAACATGGCTTCCACTGGGACACTTGAAGTCAAACAGCTTCTGGATTTACCGATACAGGCTACTTACTACTAGGAATTTGAGGAATTCTTGGGAGGTGTCTCACCAGGAACCCAAGAAATGGAACTTTAGGTGTGGTTAGCAAATGACTTGGAACTGCTTTAGGAGACCTCCTTGGAGACAGAAAAATGTTTTCTATAGGTCTAGTGGGGTCCAAGCCACACAGTACTTTCCTTTCCATAGTGGACTTCCTCGCTGCTCAAGAATGAGTGTATGGCAGGATGGAGAGTGGCTGGAGGTCATGTGTCAAGTTCCTAACTGTGAGTGGGTAGAAACTGCTCTTGCATTCTTACAGAAAACCATTGAAGTGAGTCCTCCTCTAGGGGGCAGTAGAGTCTGTTATAGGCTCAAAATTGCCTGGCTCAAGTTCCTGAGGGAAGGATTGATTAGGAAGAATGATTAAACCGTCTTAGACTTCAGAATACATTAAGCAGACATCAACTTTACAATAGTTGCTCAGAATCTCCCTGAATTTTTGTGGTTAGTGAAGTTAACTGGGGCTGCTGTGGGCCAAGAGCTTCCCTGCAGGAGCATTACAGATGAAAGAGCCTAAACCCCAGATCTAGGGAGGACTTGAAGAAGAAGCGATGAGGCAAGGCTGACTCAGCCTCTCTAAGTGGGTTGCTTTATTTAAAGTGAGGTTTCTGACCCTGAGGCACCCTTGTCAGGGGTGTGCCAAGTTGGGAAGGGTCCTCCTTGTTTAACAGCAATATAATTTTTCAGCTACCCAATTCCCTATATTTTATAGTACCTAGAATAGGAGAAAAAATTTTCTGGACCATTTCTGATTACCCAAAACTTTGGTGGGTTGGTTTGGTCCCATACTGCTTCAATTATGTTGGTGCAGGTCATCTAGGGGTCAAGTGCCCATGTAATAGAAACAATTCTCGGTGCACCTGGGTGGCTCAGTTGGTTAAGTGTCTGACTTTTGATTTCGGCTCAGGTCATGATCTCAGGGTTGTGAGATCAAGCCCTGCATCAGGCTCTGTGCTGGGCATGGAGCCTGCTTAAGATTCTCTCTCCCCCTTTCCCTCTGCCCCTGCCCCATTCCCGCTCGTGCATGCATACACTCTCTCTCTCTTTCAAAAAAAAAAAAAAGAAGAAGAAGAATTCTATAAAATCACCTCATCCTGATGTTACTGAAAATGAATATCCTGGGTGGGCATTAAAATCCTACTGCTGATGCATTTCCTTTACAGGTTTATAGGAGAAACTTAGATGGACGTGGGCATAGTACGCTTTCCACTGTACATGGTGGGGGCCCGTGTGACCCAAGAGAAGAAGAGAAGCATGTCGGAGTGTGATGCGTGGCAGTGGTGAGTTGTACAAATACATACGGTATTCTCCTCGTGGTAGTGTGAATAAAGATCCAATGGGGCCAAAGGTAACAGAGAAAATAGAAAATTACTTCGCAAATATCCGTAGTCTCCCTCAACCCTTTGTTTTCTTCCAAGCAGAAAAAAGTCTTTCTGGTTGGATCTCATTTTCTAAGCAGAGTTTGAGTGATGGGATGATGATTCTTACGAGAAAAGCAGTCGAAGCCCAGGGCAAGAGTAAACTTAGAGGGAAAGTCATGCAGCAGGGAGAGCATCTGTAGGCAGCCCTAGCTGTTGGGGAGAGACTGGTAGGAGGGTCCCTCCTCTATAAGGAGGCAGATGAGAGAGAGGGTGGCAGAGGGAAGATCACGTTGAGGGGCCGAGCTAAGTTTATAAAGAGTTGAGAAGTAAGAAAATGATCCATTAAAAAGAATGTTAAGTCATGTGGCTTGTATTAACAACACACGATCCGTTTGTAGGCATTTTACCCCACCAAGAGACTTCGTAAAGATTCCAACTGCTTTTATTTACTATTTGAAAATAGGCCATTTGGGGACAGGGACTCAATTATATTTAGATTCTAATTCAATAGCCTATCGATTTGGAATACTATTATCTACTTATTAGCCTAAATTACTTCTTCTAGTTCATTCTTCACTTTATATTTTGATAATACACTTTCCTAAGTAGCAATAAATCTGAGAAATATTTTAGAAATGTATTTTTAAATCAATAAAAAAATAAAGTCCTAGCCGGGTATTACCAGGCCTCCTGCCAAGTACAGTAATTGTTACTTGTGGAATTTTCTTAGAATGGCCAAGGCATTTGACTCAATAAGTATAACTCTGGAACGAGTAGTTGGGTGGAGACATTCGTCTGTTGGAAAGTTGGTGGGTAGGTCAAGCCCATATGCTGGAAGAAGAGATTTATGGATGGATTCACTCAGCACATCCAAGAAACGGGGTATATGTTTTCTTCAAATTGAATATTGAATTTCGCTCGCCTGTGCTCTTGATTCTCCCTTTCTCTTAACCATTTCTCTGCCTTTTTTCCTCTACTCTTGTTGTTGTTGTTGTTCTTTATACTGTAGCAGTACACTGCCTATTAAATTATACTCTTTTGGATATGTAAGTACAAAGACCACCCTTAGGTCATGTTAAGAAAGGGCGGTCAGTTATTTAAGAACACACATGCAGTGGAAAGAAGCCCCATGCTGTGAGGAACTGAGGCAGTGACAGGGACCCTGGGGCCACAGCATCACTGATCAACCAAGCACCACCGAATACATGGTTCTCAGCCCCAGTGTCCAGATCCAGGCGTTGACATTTTTCTCTCTGAATTTCCTTGCTGTTCTTTCCAGTTTGGCCGTGTGTGGAGCAAACCTGAAGAAATGCAGAATACAGGTGTAAGCAACTAAATCGCAAATGGTATATCCTGAGTGCCAAATGTAACTTAAAAAAAAAAAATTCCTTTGCGAATGGGCTGGTTTATCTCTGAAGTGTTAGTTAGGATGTACCCAAACGTAGAGAACAATTAAAGAATAATTTTAAATTTTAAAGAGTTCTTCACGGTTGTACCTTTGTGAGGTTCTGAACATGATTACAGTACCTTTTGTTTCCTCCCCCTGTTTATTTCAATCCATTGAACATATCTGTCAACAATTCACTGTTGCTTTTAAAAGTCAAACCATTAACCTAAACAATGAAAAAGTATAAAGTTTTTCTCTTGTTTGATTAGTCCATACTTTAAAAATCCTAAACCACGAGATGTGGTTGTGCACATCTCATGGGAGACTTCGCGTGTGTGGCTCCATGTGCAAGGGGCTGTTTAGGGACTTCAGCAGGCCTCATCCATTCTATTTTTCCCTTGCACGTAAGTCACCTTAATATCCATTATGTTGGAAAATTACTATACTATTATTTGGCTTCTTTGTCCATTAATGTAAATAGAAAGATCCCACATTTTCTAAGAAACAGGTAAACCAACCAAACAAGAAGTGCTCAAGGAGATAATAGTCCTCCCTTCCATCTGTAGTATCTGAAATATTTCCATGCCTCTTCCCCTAAGACATGAAGCCTAACCTTCAAAACTACTTTAAATAAATTTAAACATGATTTAAAAGGATATTCGGAGAACTTTTCAGTCCACGAATCCCTCGAAGTTGACTTGCTTTGCTTAGAATTCAGCCCTAGACCACATTGAGGAGGAAGCGTAAGAAGTAGGATAGGCCCAACAGAATGGCAGCTAGCTGGGAAAAACATGGTGCTTAAGCTGATGCTAGACTCAGAACGGAGCTTATTAACATTGTGTAACTGTGAAGAATCCAAGAACTACATTTATTACGAATCCAAGAATAAATGAAGTCATTTGTTTCAGGCTCGTTAGAATTTTGCTTTGGGATTTTATGGGGGATGTCGTTCCCCATGGCAAGACTTCCTGAACTGCTAAGGTAGGAAAGCTCACATCTGCACCTCTCAGAGACCCCCGAAGCTAGGGTTCAAAAATTAGTCTCTACAATCAGATAGGAGGCACAAAACCTGAAACGGAGGCGAGGCAGAGTTTCTCTTTCTTCCGTTTCTGTTGATTTCGCTGGCAAGCGTGATTATGTGGGAATTGGGGTTGCCTGCTGCCAAGCTCCCAGGGTCGATTCTGTGGCTTTGCGGGGCTACGGCTAGTACAGAGTCCAGGAGGGGCAAGATGGCTCTGGAGCTAACGGCTGTACCTTCCAGATCCCTGGACTGCAGCTAAGGTAAGTGTTCCTAGAGAAACGTTCCAGGGAGAGCTTCCAGCTTCCCAGCTTTTCTAAATGCGGTCTAGGTAACGGTTCCTTTGGCGAGCCAGTGTTACAGACTCATTCTGCAATTATTGCTGGAGGCCGGGCTTGCATCCAATTCTCCATCTCTTTCAAGGATTTTATAAAGACCTAATTCCCTGATTTAAGTTATTTCCTGCTTAAAATAGAGCGTTTTCTGTTATCTCTGACTGCAACTTGATTGATAACAGCATGTGAGACAGTAGGCTAGATATTCAGCCTACTTGGGTTTGAAGGAAATGAGGATTGACTTACCATGAAATGATGGAATAATCGTAGTTCGCGGCACCTGGAATAAAGTGTCTATAGAAAACATAGCTTTGAGGCGCACCTGGGTGGCTCAGTCGTTTAAGCGTCTGACTCTTGATTTTGGCTCGGGTCATGATCTCGGGGTCGTGGGAGCCCCGCTTCAGGCTCCACACTCAGCAGAGAGTCTGCTTAAGAGTCTCTCTCCTCCCCCCACCCCGCCTTTCCCCTTGCTTGAGTGTTCTTTCTCTCTCAAATAAATGAATAATAAAATCTTTCCATGAAAACCAGATAGCTTTGATAACTGAGAGATAAGGGCCATGGCACAGGGTAACATGACAAATAGGGGAAAACTGGCTACTGAGAGAGATTAAAAAAAGAAATGAGAGAAAAAAAAAGAAATGAGAAATTGAGGGCTTTAAATTTTCTGCTCACTACAACGAGGGAACCAGGGAATTTTTAGCCTTAAAATAATTTTCTCTTTTGTGGGTTGTTGGTAGCCAGAAATCAATCACACAGTCTGACCCTATGGCCTCTCAAATTACAGCATAGGTTGAATTCACAGACTTGCCAGATTTCTTATGTGAAACTGCATTGCTTGGGAAAGAGGAAGGCTCTGAGAATTGGAGAGGTGAGCGTTGAGAAGATTTGGAAAATTCTGCTTATCCAAAACTAAAGCCACCGACCATCCCGTGACAGCAAATGTAGCCCCTCCAACCTCATGTACTAGTCTTTCCCTGCTTTAAAAACCCCCAGTGATCTTTGCCGATGTAGTCACTTTGCCTGGGGATGCTAATTTGCCTCGTGTCCCATCCTACCTCCCCCATTTCCTCCAGACCCGGAAGTAGAATCTGATCTCAGAAGTGCTTTGCACTTCAAAACACTGCAAGTTTACTAAAGAGGAAATGCGCTGATGCTCACAAGATTTGGAGATCTCACCGGGTACCCCACTGCACAGAAGGAGTTGGCCTCATAGAAGAATGAAATGGCTTCTTGAAAACAGTGCTTGTGGGGCTAGCCAGAGCTCCACATCATGTGAGTTGGGGTCTACACAGAAGAGGAAATGTCTTCCCAGCCAGTGACCAATGGATGTGTGGTCTGGGCAGGAAGGAGTGCAATCCCTAGGAGAACCGCTCCCGGTCTGTTGAAGACAATCTTGCTAATTGTTGCCTTCTACCTCACTAGGACCAGGGCATGCAGCTCGGGTTGGTCAGCTCTCAGTTCCATGTCAATCCCCAGTACCAAGCATCAAGTCCACTCAAAAACAGATTGTTTGAGAATTGGGAAGATGGTAGTTCTCCAGAGGAATATGTGGGTGTGATTGCCGGAAAGAAGGGAAAGGAATGGGTGGTAGAAACAACTGTTGCGTCATCCGGGAACCCCCACTGCCCCATGTGTCCCGCATGTCGTCAGAACGGCTGAAAATCTACCACAAGCAACTCGTTACTGCTATTTCAGATGGACCGTTTTTAAAAATGGCAAACACTTTCTGCTTAGGGTCTTATTGTCATTGCACAGATGAGGGGTTAAGTAATCTGTCTAGACGGGTAGAAATGAGACTTGATCTAGAGCCGTTTAACCGCAAAGCCCCTACTCTTTAAAGGAAAAGACTAACCTAAATAGTGCACATGCCATGAAATTCAAAAGGCACAGTTAAAGGATATGTAGAGAAAAATAATTATCCCTTACTCTCCTACCTCTCAGATACCAGTGTATCTGCCACTCGGGTGACCTGGAGCCTGGGCTGGGTCCTCCTAGGGTGCATGTCCCCCCAGCCTGCTGTCTTTCTTGTTAACACCCCAGGGGCACCCCCAAGGTAGAGGACAGAGCTGGGGTGAATACAGCAGAACAGAATGTGGTGAAGTCCCTTTCTCACGGCATTGGAGTATCACGTTTGAAGAGAACAGGTGGATGGGCTTGTGAGAGGGAATGCCACATCCCACCGGGCCTGACAGCTAAGCTGCCCTCAGGCCAGTCCTGGCCGGGAGGACTTCATCCTTGTCCACAAAGAGCTCGGGAGACACACAGGAAAAGCCTGTCTCCTGCATCTGCTTCAACAGCCCGGCTCTCTGACCCTTGAGCAGCCACTTACACGGTCTCCTCCAGACACCTGGATTAGGCTGGGGTTGAATTGCTACAACTGGGGGAGAGCGCAGGAGCCAAGGTGGGGAACTTGCAGCCCCAGAATTCTATCTTTTGTCTTTTCATCTTCTGGGTATTTTCCCCAAGTCTCCTGCCAAGGAATGGCCGGGGCAGCCAGGAACCACATGAAAAACCTTGCTTGTTGTTTTGACACTGGTAACTCTCAGGAAGATGGAAAACTGTTCGAAAGGATTGTATGCACTTCTGAGATGTTATGTACCTCATCTTTGAAAAATAGGCCTTGGGTCTGCTAAAGCACATAACGTCACCTAGTTTGAACTTGATAAAGTGTATAAAAGCCATTTAAAAAGTTGTGTGGTCCTCCAAGCATAAGCATGTGGACAGATTTTGAAGAGAATCTACTTAAACCTCCTGAAATTCATATTTCATCATAGAGGAGCGTATATTGTTTCAAGAACTTGATTATTAGATCATTAAAGGCTGTATGTAACAACAAGATTTTTACCTGTGCTTGAAAATTAAATAAATAAAGAGAAAAAATGCCTTAATATTTATTAATAACAAGATGTCTCAGAAAAATGTACGTAGTATCGTGTACTCAACCTAGTAATGCAACTGTACTTTTTATCATAAGAATTCATCATACTTGGGGTGCCTGGGTGGATCAGTCGTTAAGAGTCTGCCTTCAGCTCAAGTCATGATCCCAGGGTCCTGGGATCGAGCCCCGCATCGGGCTCCCTGCTCCTTTTGGAAGCCTGCTTCTCCCTCTCCCACTCCCCCTGGTGTGTTCCCTCTCTTGCTGTGTCTCTCTCTGTCAAATAAATAAATAAAATATTTTTTTTAGAAGAATTCATCGTACTTTCTGGATTTTTAGTAGGTGCAATACACAATTTGTTTTGTAATCCCTTTCTGCCCTAAATTGAAAAATAGAGATTTAGGAAAGTAGTTACTATTGCTATGAATAGAAAATGGCATCTATGTTTCAATTTTGAAAAATAATATATGCAGTTAAGGAGAAGTGAGGGGTGGTGGCGACAGCAAGGTTGAGGAGTCTGACCGACTGGTGCCCTCTCTGCTTCTGCACTAATTGCTCGATACTTTGGGATAATTACTTGACCTCTCTGAGCCCTTCAGTCTTTTCTTCTGTAAAATGGGGACAATAAAAGCTATCAGATGATTGAGAGGATAATGGCACATAACAGCCACTCAATAAGAGCTTTGTTTATCATTACTAATATCATGGACAAAAATTGTCAGCCAAGAGCAAAATGTACTTCCTCTGAATGGTAAATAATTAGGTTCCTGAACTAAAGTTGGTTACAGTGGCTATTATGTAAATTAAGCCATTATCACTTCGGATTATGGAGATTTCTTTATACCTAGTAGGACAAACACAGTATGGAATCTGTAGATGATTTTATAGTGTGAAATCAGTGCCTCATGTGCAGGAATATTACCCTCAAAGTTGGACACATTGTGTGTCCCTGAGCGAGTCCCTCAGCCACACTCTGCAACAGTGTTATTATTTCTCAAATACTGGAGATGGGGAGCAACTTGCAGGCTAAAATTAAAAGACATAATGGTTTTGTTTTGGAGAAACCGATTCATCAATATGTTGTGGTTTTTTTCCCCATGGCTATAAAAAGTATTTGAAAATGTAACAAAATAAAGTAGTAAAAAATCTTGGTATGTATTTTTTCCTTGAGTAATGAGGCGCTCATTCAAGTCCTCTTGGAAAAGATTATTTTGTGCTCTGGTCAAGGTGGCCTACTTTCTTTTTCTGTTGAGGGCTTTGCAATTAGAACTTATTTGTATTTTCCCAAGGAGTGTCCACTTTGGGAAGAAAGAAAATTATATGCCTGAAGAATATGGTTGGCCAGTTTATTGTTGTTTATATCTGTGCAAGACCTAAAAGGAAATACATAGAATTCAAGTTTTTTGGGGGTTTTTTGGTGGGGCGGGTGGTGGGGGGCAGATATTGTGTCCCATTTTGTTTTATGATAGAATAATATTATTTCCCCTGTTTTAGTGTGTTCAGAGGTGAATTCTTTGAGCTCAGTCTGAACCCAGCCACATACGTGTGTAAGAAATGGGAGGGAGAATGAATCAGAAGTCCTTCCGTACAGGAAGTTTTCAGTAAGTATGTTTTCCTTCTTCTGAAAGATTCCTTAAACACATTTCAATTCTTCTGAAATGTTCATTTTGGGAGACTGTCTCCAAAAATAAATTCTTGCCTCTGAAATTATTTTTTACTCATATGGATTTGTTTCTGTGTCCTGTATGTATCTTGGCCACCTGGTACATTATAGGGAACCGAACTGTCACCAAGAAGAATGTGTAACCACAATTATCCTTAGATCAAAAGGCGTTTGCTGTGGGCGCGTGAAATAAATTGATTTGTAAAGTGCAGGTAGTAGAGTCCAAGAGGAATCCGCTGCTGGCAAGATTTTTTCATTCATTTGTGCTAAGTGCCCTCTCCTGGTCACTGAGAGTAACGTTCAGGAGCTCATTTCTAGATGCTGCTTTGCTCTGAAACCTGGCAGGCCCAAATTGCATAGGTTGTCTGTGCCTGGCTTCCCATAGGAGAAAAGCAACCTGAAAACAAGGGACTTAATTCCACAAGAGTTGGGGTCTTATCTCCATCCCTCACCCCAGCACTTTTGATCACCAAGCAATGTTTGGCTAGCTTTGTGTGGTGGGGTCATACTTCTGTTACCTGCTGTGCTCTTCTCTTTTTCTGAGGACTTCACCGTCCATCCAAGGGGATCCTGCCTATGGCCCACTTGTACACGACAAATGTGGAACAGGCAGCCAGCCTCGGCCCTAAGCAGATCAGGAAGTGAACATCTTCCTATCCCCATGCTCACTCATGCCACCACATTTGGGCCAGTCACAAGAGCTTTAAACCCCAGGGAAGGAGGGGGGGACCCCAGTCTGACTGTGTGTTAAACTTGAATATCTGTGAAATCACTGCATTTTACTCATTTTGCCTTAAGTTGTTGGCATCAGGCAGAGGGAGGTTCTCAGAACCAGAAATCACATGAAATTTATCACTGAAAAAGTCTATCTTCATAAACCTGTTTAAAAACTGTGATTGAATTAGGAACTCTTCTAACTCAACAGAAAAACACAATTTTTGATCAGAGACCTTAGCATACCAGCATTGGGAGCGAGTACAGATGTCTTGTAGTCCAGTTTCTTTCTTCCTTTCTCTCTCTCTTTCTTTCTTTCTCTCTCTCTCTTTCTTTCTTTCTTTCTTTCTTTCTTTCTTTCTTTCTTTCTTTCTTTCTTTCTTTCTTTCTCTCTCTCTCTCTCTCTCTCTCTCTTTCTTTCTTTCTTTCTTTCTTTCTTTCTTTCTTTCTTTCTTTCTTTCTTCTTTCTTTTTTTGCCATCCAGTTTCTAGTCGAGGACAGAATTGGACTTCCAATCTCTTCTGAGAGAATGAGGTAAGTGTATTCCCCCCAGACAAAGAATAGGCTTGCTTACTATTTGTTTAAAAAGTAGTGGCTCAGTCAGTTAAGCTCACGACTCTTGATTTTGGCTCAGGTTGTGATCTCAGGGTCGTGAGATCGAACCCTGCATCAGGCTCCATGCTCAGCGCAGAGTCTGCTCATTCCTGCAGTATTTCTCTCTCTCAAATAAAGAAATAATTTTTTTTTAAAAAAAAGTATTGGATTCTCCGGGCGCCTGGGTGGCTCAGATGGTTAAGCGTCTGCCTTTGGCTCAGGTCATGATCCCAGCGTCCTGGGATCGAGTCCCGCATCGGGCTCCCTGCTCCTTGGGAGCCTGCTTCTCTCTCTCTCTCTCTGTCTCTCATGAATAAATAAATAAAATCTTTAAAAAAAAAAGTAGTGGATTCTCCAAGTTCACTGTTCTTTAACTGTGATGCAAACCTCCTGTATGCGTTGAACCCAATGAGCATATTGGGTCATGCTGGGGGACTTGGGGACAGGGGAGCCAATATAAATATGCTGATGCTCGTGCTGCTTTCTGTGCCATGAGTCAAAGAGTCCTGTGTTTCTGATTCAGGATCTCAAGTCTTCAGCCAGCACTAATGAAATGAAACAGCAACAGGCTCATGTATTAGTTTGTAAGTGGGGTAAAATCAAATCCCAGATCCGACAATAGCTGCCTCACCAAGTTGTAAATATTTTTATATGGTACCGTTCTGCAATTAATAATTTCACCTTCTTTATGTTAGATAGCAGGCCAGTGCCAAAAAGCTAATTAATTTACCTTATCAATTTATCCCACTTTGATGAGAAGCTATATATGGAAATTAATTTAGAAGTAATGTGAAAATATGTTAATCCTATAAAAAGTGTATTTCCTATTAGAAAGCAAAATGTTGGGGAAATTTTAATAAGTCATTCTATACCCCTTGTTCTTCCAAATAGGAAAAGAGATAAAAGCCAGCACAGATTTGATAAATATCTGTTTCTCACACTAAGATTTTGAACACGTATCTATTTATTTACCACAGATAACCCTAGTGCCCACCCCACTGTTACTGGTACACAGGAGGTGCTCCAGGAATATTTGTTAAATGAATTTATGAATAGAAATACTCTAAATTTTGTTAACTCTAAGATAATTTTTCCAATTACCATAAAAATGAATACCATGAGTCAATCACAACTAAGGATGGGTATGGTTATGGGAAAGGGCTCATTATTTTAAGATTGGTTTCATTGTAACTAGATACATACTGTTCCCAATGATCTTTTCTTTTCCATTTTAAGAAAATGAATTTTAGGGCGCCTGGGTGGCTCAGTCGTTAAGCGTCTGCCTTCAGCTCAGGTCATGATTCCAGGGTCCTGGGATCAAGCCCCACATCGGACGGGCTCCCTGCTCAGCGGGAAGCCTGCTTCTCCCTCTCCGGCTCCCCCTGCTTGTGTTCCTGCTCTCGCTATCTCTCTCTCTGTCAAATAAATAAATAAAATCTTAAAAAAAAAAAAAAAAAGAGGGCGCCTGGGTGGCTCAGTTGGTTAAGCGACTGCCTTCAGCTCAGGTCATGATCCTGGAGTCCCGGGATCGAGTCCCGCATCGGGCTCCCTGCTCAGCGGGGAGTCTGCTTCTCCCTCTGACCCTCCTCCCTCTCATGCTCTCTGTCTCTCATTCTCTCTCTCTCAAATAAATAAATAAAATCTTTAAAAAAGAAAGAAAGAAAGAAAGAAAATGAATTAGAAGCGTAAGTATGATTATGCCTAAAGTAAAAACCAAAAAATGGAAGAGAAAAATATTTCTATTATGGAAAATTTTAAGCACCAGTGAAAGTAGAATAGTAGGATGTGCTCCCAGGTACTTACCATCGGCATCTTATGAAACACGGTCAATCTCACTTAACTATAGCCCCCACTCCTCTACTGGATTATTTTGAAACCAACTCCTGAGGGCATATCTACTTATCTTACAAATACTTGAGTACAAACATACTTTTTAATGAAAAATATAAAATTTGCCAGAAAGGATAGATGGTTGTCATGAACTTAATATTTCTAGTCAAAGTGAAGCATGAGCAGAAGTGGTATTTCATCCTTAAAAGTACTATTACATCTTTGGTATGATAGCTCTAACTTTTACTCAGGCAGAGAGAATTTCGAAAGCTCTCCTTGCTTTGTTTTTGTTTTGTTTCTTTTAATGTGTATCACTGAATTTAGAATATACTGATGATTTCATTAGATCCAGGCTGTTAACGAGACCCAAATAAAACCATTTCAATTTTAAACAAAGTTCTCCATCAGAAGTAAGGATATGTCCTAATGACCACCACTTTCAGAGTAGAATTGTTAATGTTGGACCTCCATGATGGGAAATCTAAAAATAATTATTTTTGTCTACTAAAATAGCCATACTGACTTTTTTTAAACAATGTTCAAAATGATGTTATCATTTGTCAACAGAAACAATTTTGGGGAGTGAGCTTAGTGCGTGTGTGCATCCACATGCTTCTGTATATACACAATCAAAGTGCTTTAGAACTGTAAGAAAATTCTGCAGTCTGTTAGCTTATATTCAGTCAGCACATATAAATTTGGGCTGTACTTGATAAGATATTAAGAGACTTGTGGGTACATAAGTGTTCCTACTGCATCCAGCCCTTGGATGTCCCAATGATCCAGTAGCTAATAGGTTGAAGTATAGCCCAGCTGAGAGCCTGTATGACCCTGTTCTAGCATTAGGCAGTGCCCTGATCCGATGGCTGGGTGCCCCTGCCTGACTGACTAAAAACATTTTGAAAAACTGCTCAAACAGCTTAGAAGATGGTATAGAGCTGATCCAGGGAATAGATAAAAATGTGGGACAAACTGTGGCAGGAAAATCCCAGAAAAGCAGGATGGAGATAACTAGAAAGCCTGGCTAAGGGCTCCCTACGTGCATTAAAAAAAAACAACAACAAACAGAACTGGGGCGCCTGGGTGGCTCAGTTGGTTGAGCGTCTGCCAGGGTCCTGGGATTGAGTCCTGTGTCGGGCTCCTTGCTCAGCGGGGAGACTGCTTCTCCCTCTGCCGCTCCCCCCTGCTTGTGCTCTCTCTCTCTCTCTCTGACAAGTAAATAAATAAAATCTTAAAAAAAAAAAAAAGCAGAACTTACTCATTATTTCAAAGTGAGAAGACCAGGTGGGAAATAGATTATAGAGACGATAATAAAGTCGTAGTAGAGCTATAGAAAGAGTACCTGTTCTGAACACTACAAAGCAAGCAAAAAAAAAAAAAAAAAACCAGTTGACGTCGATAAAGGTTGTTGATAAGTGGTTGCGCACAGGTTGAGAACAGTAAAAAAAAAAAAAAAATATATATATATATATATATATATATATAGCTTATGTGATGCAATATAAATTTGCCAGGAATGGTTTTGTAAGAAACTTTATCAGCTTATGACTACTTCATAACCAGCCTTCCTAACCGGTGTTTTACCTTCTTCTGTGTAAAGCACACTCATTAGTGCCCACAGCTTACTGAATGTTCACAGACATCAGGCTTTTCTCCAGTCTACCAAGCTCCTACCAGCCAAGGTAAACTTTTACCCATATATGATAGTTGTATTCATTCTCCAGTCTGTTTACGTCAGCTGTGCTTACAACTTTAACTTAAAAATTATTACAAAATTAGTAAGAGTGAAAAAAGGGAAATCGTTGTTCTTATGAAAAGTTGAAAGCTTTTAAAACACTTGATAGAGATGAGTCACTAAAACTAGCTGTTGAATTACATGTGGACAATTAGTGTAAAAATGGGGAGAGGGAAGAATCGTTTTACTCTAGAAGGATTTTACACTTAGATTGCTTTACAAGCATCTTCAAAATCTCAATCAACCTCAAAGAAATAAAAATTAGAAAGTATAGGTAATGCATGATGAAGTGGTTTATTTAAAAAAAAAAAGCAGCATGTATTCTATCATTTGACCTATTGGCATCGAAAGGTTGTGAATAAATATGCATGCATTTTCATAAACAGTGAATAATGTCTATTTTTAATTTGAAATAGAAAGTTAGAGTTAAGTATAATTTTTTTATGAGTAAGTGCTTGAGCTGAACTTTTAAATGAATAACCAACTATTGATCCAGATTGCATCAGGATTTCTGTTGTAAACGACTGAGCCAACTAGAAGCCAGAAGTTAAGTAAGAATTTTGTTATTTTCATAAATGTCCTTTATAGAACTATTTATAAGTCTAACAGAAGGGACTAGAGACTCGTATAAACTTTCCTTGTGTCTCTCATGTACGCTATTCATGTTTGAAGCGGAAACGGAGCAAGAGTGTGGTTCTTTTGTCCTCTACTATGCGGGAGAAAGCGCGAGAAGAAGGTGAACTGATCCAACAAAGTACTGTGATCTGTGTTTACTTGTGCACAAGGCAGCAACATCCGTTGCTCAGAGAGGGGAGGAGCCGTGGGTTCCAGGCTCTGGCTCTAGGCTCTGACTTCAGGAGATTGGAGGAACGTGCGCCACCTGAGGGGACCAGGCTTTCTCCAGAGAATTCTACCCCAGCCATGATCGCTAACACTAGGAATGTGTAATACAGTGAGAGGTGGAGCTGAAAAGTACTCACCATGATTCAAATCCACCCCAGATGTACTTTCTTTGTTCTTTAAAATTCTCATCTTGCCTTGACAGCCCCATTCCTGCTGATGCAGAAAAATAATTGCACTTGCCAATTCGAGGCACGTTATTCTCTTAAAATTCAAAAATGTTTATCAGGGTTCATGTTCACTGTCAAGAGTTTTGCTCCCTTTCTTTCTGCCCACACTGACGTCTGGATATAAGGGGAAGCTGATGCAGCCTTTGAACGTGGGGGAGGGCAGTCTTTCTCACCAGCATTTGCTCAGATACCCTCATCTTGCCTTGTTCCTGGGAGAGGGTTGTGGTGTCTGCTGAGTTGAGCTGGTCTTTTACAGACTTTGCTGGCGTGCACAGGTCAGTGATCATGGCTATAGACGTGGCCTCTATGTATGATGACCCCTGTGCCACCACAGTCCTCCCGGGTCTGCGAGCCCCATACATGAGTGCCCCACTGGGAAGCTCCAGAACGTTTGCCTGCCTTCTGCACCCCTCACTGCAGGGTGCAGGATTCTGTGAGTTTGCCAAAGGGCCCTCCATCAGTTATTGCTGTTCTGCTCCTGTGAGCCATGTTGCTCTTAAAACAAACTGGATGTTGGGCTTTGCTCAGGAACATAGTCTTCCTGACTCATTCTGTGGACAGGGACTTCCGGCTCCAGTGCTCTTGAATCATCCCTCGACCAGTTTGATATCGCTCCTCTTTACCCAGGGGATGTTGACCCTAACAGGTGAGCTGGAATACTTGGCCATGTTCCCCCTACCCAACTCTTACCCTTCTTGGCTCTGCCACACAGCAACTGGACAAATCTCCCCCTATTCCTGTTGGATCAAGGCTCTCCTGAACACCATTCTTCATTCTATTTTTTATTATGGTTTACAATACATATGCTCAGACCCTCACATTTTGTTCTTGATCTATAAGGGGAAGTTTAGGGTTTATTTTTTAAAACTTTCTATTTCAGGGATGCCTGGGTGGCTCAGTCGGTTAAGCGGCTGCCTTCGGCTCAGGTCATGATCCCAGTGCCCTGGGATCGAGCCCCACATCGGGCTCCTTGCTCAGCAGGGAGCCTGTTTCTCCCTCTGCCTGCAGCTCCCCCTGCTTGTACTCTCGCCCACTCTCTCTCGCCCATGCTCTCTCTCTCTAACAAATAAATAAAATCTTTAAAAAAAAAATAAAAATAAAAAAATAAAAACTTTCTATCTCAGCAAGGGCTGGATTTCGATGCTATTATTTCACAAAGGACTCGAAAGAATTTGCTTTTAGATTCAAATCTGAGCAACGGCATTTTTGATCTGGGGAATATCTATCTATTACTCCTTCTCTGTGACAATAAAACTTTGTGTCTAGCCTGAATTGCTGAAGGGCAATAGTGAAAAAAAGAGGGGGGACTGGATTACTGTGAGTAGGTATATTCTTCCCGGGGTAAAATATGACCCCAGGCCTTCTTCAAGCCCTGTTGTTTATATGTGGATACACACCTGCTCAAAGTCATTCCTTGTTCTGACCCAAGAAATAGCAATAAAAGAGCCCTAAGAAGCTGAGTTCCTGGGTGAACTAACTGGACACTGAAGAAGTGAGTAATAAAAACACCAAAAGTTAGGAAGTGTCCAGTATCTGATACAGCTAGGGGATTCAGATGGAGATACCATTTGCATAAGTCCTCATCTCTAACCCTGAGAAAACAAGGGAACATAGCTCTTTTTTTTTTTTTTAAGATTTTATTTATTCATTTATTTGAGAGAGTGAGAGAGAGAGCACATGAGAGGGGGAAGGTCAGAGGGAGAAGCAGACTCCCCGCCAAGCAGGGAGCCTGATGCGGGACTCAATCCCAGGACTCCAGGATCATGACCTGAGCCGAAGGCAGTCGCTTAACCAACTGAGCCACCCAGGCGCCTGGGAACATAGCTCTTGATTCTCAACATGCTCCACCCCCCGTCCCCCTGCTGACCTCATGCATCTCTATCAAGTGTCAATCACAAAGTAGCTTTAAGAATGTCTTCTTGGCGGGCACCTGGGTGGCTCAGTTGGTTAAGCGACTGCCTTCGGCTCAGGTCATGATCCTGGAGTCCCGGGATGGAGTCCCACATTGGGCTCCCTGCTTGGCGGGGAGTCTGCTTCTCCTTCTGACCCTCCTCCCTCTCATGCTCTCTGTCTCTCATTCTCTCTCTCTCAAATAAATAAATAAAATCTTTAAAAAAAAAAAAAAAGAATGTCTTCTTGGCCTTGTTTGCCCATTAAAGTATAGACATAAAGAAAACAGTTCCACAGATGGGTGTTTCCTCTTATGAGAGCCATTTCCTTGGGTCTCCTCCAAAGAGAAATTGACAGAAGCACTGGTAAGGCATTAGGGGCAGATTTTCTTTCCTTTCCAGAACCTCCCAGATGCCCCACTGTTTTCTCACTTGTATTGTTTCATTAAGAAGTTTGGTACAATTCTGGTCTTTGTTCCTAGGTACATAAAGTTTCTTTTCTTTGGCTCTCAAAAAAATGTTTTATCACAGATTTTGTGCAGTTTGGCTATGATTATGATTATGTGGTTTTCGTCATGTTTTTTGTGGTGTGGTTTATTGAGTTTCTTGCAGCTGCCAGTTGTAATTCTCACCAAATTTGTAATTTTTCAGGCATTATTTCTTCAAATATTCTTTTTGTCTACCCTCCTTTAGGGACTCCAATTATGTGTATATTAGGCTGCTTGATGTTTTCTCACAGCTATCTTATGCTCACAATATATATTTTTAAAATTATTTTTCCCCTGTGTATTTTATTTTGGATTGTTTCTATTGTTATGTCTTCAAGTTCATTAATCTTTTCTTCTGTGACATCTCATATGTGCAACTTCTGCCTCTCTTAGAAGAAGCATGGAGTCTGCTTGAGAGTCTCTCTCTCTCTCTCTCCCTCTTCCCCTTCCCCATCTTGCTTTTGATTTCTCTCTCAAATAATTAAATCTTTAAAAAAATATATCATTTCCAATATCTTTAGATAATATGAAATACTTGGGGATAAATCTAACAACAACAGATACTCAAGTCCTGAAAACTCTAAAACAGTGTTGAGAGAAATTAAAGAAGACTGAAATTAATGGAGAGTTATTGCCTGTTCACAGGTTAGAAGATGTTAAGATACTGCAAAGAGGTTAATTCTCCCCAACTGATGTATACGTTCCACTCAAACTAAAAAAGGAAAAAGAAAAATCCCAGCAGGCAGTTTTGTAGAAACGAAGAAGCTAATTCTAGAATTCACATGGAAATGAAAAAGGCTTAAAACAGACACAACGATTTTGAAAAAGAGGAACAAAAGCAGGAGACCAACACTACCCAATTTGAAGATTTATAAAGCTGCAGAAAACAAGGCAATATGGTATTGGTTTAAATACAGACAAATTGATCAGTGAAACAGAGTAGAGGGTTCAGAAACAAACCCACACATATATGGTCAGTTAGTTTTCAAAACAATATAACATAATTCAAATTATCTTCTCAACAGATGGTGCTGGAACAAATGACTATCCATATGCAAACAAATTTCAATGTATATCTCACACCACATACAAAAATGAATTCAAATGTACACTCTAGAACTACAAATTTTTCATTAAAAAACACTGGAGAAAAATTTTTTGACCTTGGTTTAGGCAAAGATATCTTAGATACAACACCAAAAACAGGACCCACACACAAAAAAAATCAGTAAATTGGACTCTATCAAAGTTAAAAATCTTTATCTACAGTAACCAAATTATGGAAATAGCCCAAATGTCCATCAACTGGTGAATGGATAAAGATAGGGTATATATACAATGGAATATTACTCAGCTATAAAATAGAATGAAATCTTGCCATTTGCAAGGACATGGATGGAGCTAGAAAGTATTATGTTAAACAGAATAAGTCAGAGAAAGACAAATACCATAGGATTTCACTCATTTGTGGAGTTTAAGAAACAAAACAAACGATCATGGGAGGCGGAAAAAGAGAGGATATCCAAGAAACAGAGTCTTAACTCTATAGAACACACTGATGGTCACCAGAGGGGAGGTGGGGAGGGATGGAGGAAGTAGGTGATGGGGATTAAGGAGGGCACTTGCTGTGCTGAACTCCGGGTGATGTATGGAAGTGTTGAGTCACTAAATTCTACACCTGAAACTAATATTACCCTGTATGTTAACCACCTGGAATTTAAATAAAAATTTTTTAAAAAATTAAAAACTTCTTCAAAAGTCACTTTCAAGAGAATTAAGACAAGTCAGAGACTGGGGGAAATATATTTATCTGATTGATAAAGCACTTGTATCCAAATTTCATAAGGAACACTCAAAATTTAATAATGGATAAACAATCAAAAATTTTAAATGGGAAAAATATTTTAACAGACTATTATGAAATAATCAGCGTCTAAACAGTGGATATTAGAAAGCAGAGAAGAGGGCCTCATTTTTAGCCTGGTGATAGGTGATAAAGCGAGGTAGTATGCCTTCAAGTACTTGCAGGATTCGGTACGCTTCCTCCAGCTAGCACGAGGTGAGTGCTCTGAAACTTCTCATACACGTATTATTTGTTCTGTCTTCCTTTACATACCCACCAACTCCTCGATTTTAATAAAAATTAAATTAATTTCTTTTCCTCTCATACTACCAGAGTGCTAGACAAATGTCATCTTGCTACCCAAAACAATTTTATAAGGAGCCAGGAGTTTATGCTGTTTTTCTAAATTGCCATTCTAAAATTCTATTTTCAAATCCACAAAAATATATTAAGGCCTATCAGGTATAATCTCTCACACTAAGTATCGTTAAGCAAACAAACAAGTATAAAAAACAACCTTTATCATCAAAGAGTATGAGATGTAGCTAGAGCTAAGGAGCACGAGTTTTAAAGGAGAGAAATTGAATAGAACACAAACTGAAAATAACTGTTCATTACAGACGGAAGAGGGACTTCTCATAACGCAGTGTATGGTTAAGTGTCCAGTGAACATTCCAGACAATGGTTGCCATAGGAAATTTGAGGTTCATAATCCGGGCTAGTTGGGGAAGTTTTTCTTAGAAGAAGTAGGACTGAAGTTGGGTCTTGGAAGGTTTTATAACATGCACCAAATGTTTGGCTAGACCTAGGAAACACACAATTGCTTTTAATAAATTGTTGGGCTGATGTTCTGTGTTCAGAGAGTCAATATGTTCAGGGGATGACTCTGCCAGTAAAAAGTCAGGCCCTTTCGATGCTGCTGCTGTCAGCCCTGCCAATGGATTGCCCTTCTCCCAAGCCAAACACACCATGGGACTGAAGTCTGAAGGGCAGGGTCAGGAATAGCCCACTTGACAGAACTGGGATGTGTTTGTGGAAGTACACGCTGAAGCACCTGTGCACACCCATGTCTGACGTGGTTATTAGTCCTTCGCTTTGTCCAGTGGGAAACTTGTTCACAGATGTTGCTGGAGGGAAAGAAAATGCTCAGTGTTTATGGGGCAAATCTGCTCTGAAGAAACCATTATGTTCAGCTGAGGAAATGCCATAGTTATTTTGGTATTCCTTTAATTTTGGAAGCCTGTATGATTTGCAGGGCTGACCAAAAGGCTTTTTAAAAAATCCACAAATAAACATGAAATTCCTGTTTAATATGGTGGATGTTATTGGTTTTCGAAAAACAAAAGAACAGTCACTCTTGAGCCCAACCGAAAAGCTCAAGGCCTTTCTGGTATGGACAACCCAGAAAACTTATGACATAAGCTTTATTTCCGAGTTAGAACACCTACCTCAAAAAGTAGGCCCTGCAGGAAGGCCCTTTCTATTCTGAACATTTCTGAAACTGGTAGCAAAGAGCAGACAGATAAAATAAAGCTAAGAGGAAGTTTCCATAAATCAATCTCTCATCGGCGGTCAGGGGATTTTTCCCCCTTGAAACAATAATCTCTAGCTCTTTTTAACTGAAGCCTTTTCTGAGCTGGATAAATGGAGGAGAATGCATTTGGGTTCTTTATCCATCTTAATGCCTAATAAAGTGTTTATTGTCTCTCAGAAAATAGAGTAATTTATAATTTTTTTTCATAGGTATGTAACCTCTGTCTTGATGAATCAAAGTAATTCTGGAATCAGTTGGGATCACCTGTGATGGTTGATGTAAACCCCTTTCTGGACATTCTTACTTGGGGCAGGTTGGAGATTACCAGAGGATGATCGCTGATCTTGTCTCTGTCTCTGTTGAGAGATCTGATTACCTCTGGTCTTAAATTCCCACTTCTATTGAATTTGTAATCTCCTCTCATCCCACGTGTGGTGTATGACACTGACTTTTGCAACTGACCCAAGGCTGTGTGTGGAGGAGAATTTCCCAAAGATTTGGAGCATGTGTAAGGGTGGAATGGGGTAGATGGTAGGTATCTGTGTTTATAAAAATACTCTAGGGTGCCTGGGTGGCTCAGTCGGTTAAGCGACTGCCTTCGGCTCAGGTCATGATCCTGGAGTCCTGGGATCGAGTCCCGCATCGGGCTCCCTGCTCGGCAGGGAGTCTGCTTCTCCCTCTGACCCTCCTCCCTCTCATGCTTTCTGTCTCTCATTCTCTCTCTCTCAAATAAATAAATAAAATCTTTAAAAAAAAATACTCTAGAAGTTTCTATAACCAACAGGCCCTCTTTTTCTAAAGTAAGGACCTAACCTCCCCTCCACAGTATAGCTTTCACTTTTACTCTTCAGATCTCATTACTCATTCTTTAAAGTTTTACTGGCCCCCAATCCAAGATTCCTATAAAGTAGTTCCTCTCTCAAACTGGCCCCAGACCAGTGCTATCCAGTAGAACTTTCTGTGATAGAAAATTTCATTTATTTAATGCCATTGTCCAAATATAAATGAGCAAATCGTGATTCTCTGTTGAAGTGCTTGATAAATAATTTCTTAGAGCAGCCAAATAATTTAATATATCTAAGCCATGGTTTTAAAATATATGATTTGTGTTCTTCATTTTTAGGTATACTCCAGTTATATATATATATATATATTTTTTTTTTTCTTTTGTCCATTGTCTCTAAGGAAGTTTGGCATTTCCTACAATGGAAGGATGTGCTTGATTTTTGCCTTAATATACTTCCCTCTCAGAAATTAAATATGCCTCTGCTAATGTGCTGTCCTGCATCTAATTGTTATTTCTTTCAGTATAAGGAATGAGTTTTGGGCCCCTGCAATTTTTTTAAAGGAAGTATTACTTCTCCCAGGAGTATAGATTTTGTTTCACAATATATATTTGCCTTCCACATTCCTTCCTTTAAAATGTTTATTACAAATGTTAATCTCAAACAGATGGGTTTTGTTTTTGTGATTGACTTTGTGTTTAATAGATGCTGTGAACCCTTCACAGAAAGACTTTTGCTTCTGAGCCAAGGCCTGGCATGATAATTCCTTTCTGAAACACTGCCTTGTTTAGTTATTTGCTTCTCCTACCTTTACATCTCTTCTGCTTTTTTTGGCACCTAATCATTCAGGTATTACGTGAAAATTTAGCATTTCTGTTTAGGAAGATCAGAGAAGACTGATGCATGCCCAAGCATTTCCTCTTGTGATTTGAATTCCATCTTCCAGGTGTTTTAAGTAATGCAATTGTCTTCATTCTGTTGGGTGAAATGAGTTCTGCAAAAGGAACCTTTGTTATTGGGCTAGTAATTTATTTTCTATTAGTTTATCACATTAAGTAAAATATCTATTTTTATCCAGTCAATTGTAGTTTCCAGTCTTAGCATCTTAAGTTTTAAACTTTCAATTATAAGAGTTACTCTTATTTTGCCACCCATAATACATAATAATTGACATTTAAAGTCGCAAATATCTTTATTACATACCGTAATTATGAAAGTAATGTAAGCACGTGAATTTAAAATGTGGGCTCAGGAAGAAAATAACCCACAGTCAACCACTCTAATGCAATCATTCTTTTATTTCTTTTCACACGCATGTTTTCAGTTAGTTAAAACAATGACGTTTGTACAGTTTAGTGTCATACTTTGTAATTAGTTAACATTTTATTGTATGGTTTTTCTATGTTGTGATGGTCTCCTCAGCCCTCTTTTTTTATAACCATCATTTCAGTTGGCTACATATTATTCTATTCAGGTGCCACACTATAATTTACTTAAATAATCCCCTAATGGTGAGCATTTGGAATATATCTAATATTTAAGCCTGATAAACAAGACTTCTAGGAGCATCTTTGTATTTATAGCGTTTAACATATTTTGTTTAACCTAATAGTGGAATTATTTATCTATTATAGAAAATGTATCATTCTGCCCAGACCCATGTCTAATAGACTAAATCTATCCATATCTATTATTACTTTACTGAGATAGCTAAATTTTGAAACCCTAACATCAGGCAAGGGTACGGCCAGTTAGTGTATTGGGAACAGACAATTTTCTACAATGTTAAATATAGTAACAAATTTACTCAAAGTCTCCTTTTGAGCACTATGTCAAGTACTATTCCTGACATACTAAGAAGACAGCAATGACCAAGGGAGCCACCATTCCTGTCTTGATGGAGCTTTCTTTAGTATAGAAGCTATGGATCAGTCTATAGAGTGGCCAGTACTTTGGATGGGGAAATAGATGTCCTATGGAAATACATAGATAGGGCTCCGCCCCTACTCCCAGAGTCTTGTAGAGCTTCCTAGAAGACATAGCATTTAAATAAGTCCTAAAGAATAAGGAAAGAGAAAAAAAAAAGTGGTGTAGGAAAAGAAGGTAAGTATACTTCAAGCAGAGCTAATGGCACATTGAAAGACCACTAAGCAAGGGAGCTCATGTACATAAAAAATGAAAAGAAAGCAGTGTGCCTGGAGAGAGGATTGTGTGTAGGACTAGTTTAACATTTCTTTTGCCTTTTGCTTAACATTCATCAACAATTGGATTTAATCCTTGATTTATCTACTGAGTTGATAATCCAAACTTTATTTCCCACAAAAGTATTCCTGTCCTAATACAAGGCATTTAATTAGAGGTCAGTTAAACTTAACCCTTGCCAGCATCGGATGGTATCAGTTAGGTTATTGTAACAGCAGAAGAATTAAAAAAGATATTATTTATGTCTATAATGATCATTTCAAGATCTATGGCGGGGTTTGAGGGAAACCCCCAGGGGAAGTTCTGTTCAAAGAGATCTCCCATAATTATTTTCCTGAGAACTGAAATTCCTATTGTTTCTTTCTCCTTTGGCTTAAAAATATTGAAAGCTCTTATTAATTTGTAAATTTATTAGTGGAAAGGATTACACATTCTATTCCTTTCAGCCGTAAACACTTTGTAATAAATTATTTTTTCAAAGAGTTTTGTCCTTAAAGAATGGATCACAGTAGAGTTAAATTCTGATTGTGAATTTTGAGACTGTTTCATTCTGATTGTGAATTTTGAGACTGAAACAATCCCTAAAAATTGTTTCTTTTTGGAATGTGAAAACCCAGGTGTGGGCATTAAACTTCTGGAAGCCTTGGGAAATAGGGGTGGAGAGTGGAAAGAAAATATTAGCCCTGGGGTGCCAGGGTGGCTCGGTTAAGTGCCCGGCTCTTAATCTCAGCTCAGGTCTTGATCTCATGGTCATGAGTTCAAGCCCCAGGCTGGGCTCCACACTGGGTGTGGAGCCTACTTAAAAAAAAAAAGAAGAGCAAGAAGATATTAGCCCCAAAAGATGATGAAATAGTTCCAAATCATACTCTCTGCACAAACTTTCCTAATCCCAGCCCTGTGCCCAGTAGCCGTTCTAGAGGAAAGTAGAAAATACCTTTGCAATATAAATCCTTTTAAACATAAATGTGAGACTTTTTTTGCTGCATGGCCCATTACTCAATATCACGCAGACCAACAGAATCATGTTTTCCTTTATACTCTTTGGCGACTAGGCTCTGTATTAGGAGGCACACCCTGTGTCTTAAAGAGTCACGAAGAGTTGCACCAGGTGGCAAGAGTAGTGATTAATACATTTGCTGGCACCAAAATTAGGTGGAGCAATCGAGTTTTGATTTGGTTATAGCAATCATCATAGCTAATATTTCCTATCTTATGACATTTTCAGTCTACTATTTAAGTACTGTGGCCGTCATTTGACTGTTTATGAATATTCTGATTCTCCTCTTTCAGGGTATGTTGTAGTGATTTCACTCCTTGCTTCTTTAAGATAATGACTTACTTTGGCCAGTGACATAAGAATGAAAGTGATGTCTGTCTCTTTCAGATGGAAGCCTTAACCAGGGGAAGAGGGGATCAAATGGGCTTGAATCACACAGATTTAGCAGCCATTGGGAAAAGTGGAATTGTGGGGACTACTGAATGAAGAATAAATTCTTGTAGCCAAAGCAATGAAAATGGACAGTTACACATCAGGATTTTTTTCTGGCCACGCTCCACTTGTTCTGTGAAAAAGCCAGCATCCGTCAAATTCTTCCAAAGTCGTCCTGAAAGTTCTCAGGAAACTCTTGCCGTGTGTTGCAGCCAAATCTTTTGAGTTCAGTGTGCCATCTGTGATCTTCTCTTTGGCTGCAAATCACTATGGCAATGACAAGGAACAAAGAAGCAGCTCTTTCAACAGTGCACGTTAGAAGCGTTCTTGCCACCGTACTCGATTGCTGAGCCAAATTGCAAAGCCGTATGCTCAGGGCAGTGGCACCTAAACCAAATTTTGACTGTTGCAGTTAATACAAATGCCCCCTCTCATTGTTACGGAAGCTTCTAGCATCATATAGACATGCATTGGACTCCCAGAAATCTCACCTATGTTAGTTTTTATTCATTTTTTAATTCTAGTCCTGTCTCTTAGTACAAATATGAGGTCCTGGTAGCTCGACCAGAGTGACAGACAGAAAGGGGACTATGCTGTGAATCATCCTTACCTCTGTCCTGGCACTGAGTACTCCAAATAAACCAGTGCATCTAAAAGGACAATAATGGGGGCGCCTGGGTGGCTCAGTTGGTTAAGCGACTGCCTTCGGCTCAGGTCATGATCCTGGAGTCCCGGGATCGAGTCCCGCATCGGGCTCCCTGCTCGGCAGGGAGTCTGCTTCTCCCTCTGACCCTCCTCCCTCTCCTGCTCTCTGTCTCTCATTCTCTCTCTCTCAAATAAATAAATAAAATCTTTAAAAAAATAAAAGGACAATAATGGGGGCTATTTTTTTTGTAATCGCTGTTGCGGAAGGACAGCCACAAACCCTCTAAGCCAGTTGACCAATGCATGTGGTACAGACTGTGTCTCCAAAATGCAGTCTTCACTTCTCTATTTAGTAGCAAAATTTGAGTTTTACCTGGCACACGGACCTTAAAGTCCTACATGGCTTTTAACGGGAGGGAGGGAAGTCTCTTCCATTTCTTCTTTTCCCATCACATCTGGTTGGATTGGAGACGTAATGCTGAGACCTTGAGCAGCCACCTCAGACTACAAGGCAGAGAAGCCCCACATTGATGGAGCAAGAGGCTACAAGAAGCATGAGTCCTTGACACTGTGAAACTGCTCTCTGTCTTGAATTGTTTTCACTCAGACTATTAAATGAGACATACATACATTTCTACCTAAGTGAACCTATTGTTCTTTTCTTTTTTTAATAGCAGATACGTTTGTAGCCTAACTACTACAATAAGAAAATGAAGACAATGAAAAGAAAGCTACCGAAGATTTGGGGGAGAACTGGAAAGATTAGAGTTCTTTTGGGGTAAGAGATACTTAAGGTAAAGCAAGAAATTAAAAATGCATTGTTGACAAAGTTACACCACCCTGTGTTTATTCAGTAATGGGAGAAGCAAGTGGGTGGTTTCCCCAAAAGAATACACATTAGTTAACTTACTCTAATTTTGTAACCCCTATCCTCAATATGGGACATCAAAAGATGCTTTTCAATAGCTACCTGATGAATTTCAATAGCTAACTTCACGTTCTGAGCCCAACCGTGGGAAATAACTGATCCTCTCTTTCCTCAGAATTGTTTCATTAGAAGAATAAGACAGTAGAAGAAACACTTCAGCATCTTTTCTATCTCTACATTCCCCTATTGCCCACTTCTGTGCCAGGGGCTAAAAACCAACTTGCTACAGTCTTCAGAGTCCATTTCCTTTCTGCCAGCACATGAGTGAATGCTCTCTACTCCCAGAAGACTCGCAGCCATCGAATTCCCATACCCCAGGCCCAGTGGCTCTCCACAGGCCACGGGCTACAAAAGATGGGATCTGCCTCTGGGCTGACTGACTGAAGCCCAGTCCTGAATGGATCACCTTAGTTCATATAATAAATAAGAACTGCTTGGTTGGGGCGCCTGGGTGGCTCAGTTGGTTAAGCGGCTGCCTTCGGCTCAGGTCATGATCCTGGAGTCCCGGGATCGAGTCCCGCATCGGGCTCCCTGCTCAGCAGAGGGTCTGCTTCTCCCTCTGCCCTCTTCCCTCTCGTGCTCTCTGTCTCTCATTCTCTCTCGCTCAAAAAAAAAAAAAAAAAAAAAAAAAGAACTGCTTGGTTATAGTTCCCAAAAAACTTGACCAACGGTGACTTAAGCCATCATGATATTTATTATCCCAGTAAAATAAGAAGTCTAGAGGTAGGAGGTTCTAAAATTACTGAACTTCACTGGCATTATGACATCATCAAATACATACGTGCTCTCCACTCTTCTCCTTTGCTCTTCTCAGCATTGGTTTTCATTCCTCTTCAGTACAAGATGGCAGATGCAGCCCCATACTCACATCCCTCTTCAATCCCATTCGAAAGCAGGAAGCTGCAGGAAGTACAGGAAGCAGCTTTCTCTTTGCACCCTTCTGGCCAAATCAAGGAAGAAAATCCTTGCTAACTCAAATTGTGCTCCTCAGGTCACAGCGTCATGCCTCACCTGGGAACTAATTAAAATGCAACGTCCCGGGCGCCTGGGTGGCTCAGTCGTTAAGCGTCTGCCTTCGGCTCAGGTCATGATCCCAGGGTCCTGGGATCGAGTCCCACATCGGGCTCCCTGCTTGGCAGGAAGCCTGCTTCTCCCTCTCCCATTCCCCCTGCTTGTGTTACTGCTCTCGCTATCTCTCTCTCTGTCAAATAAATAAATAAAATCTTAAAAATAAATAAATAAATAAAATGCAACGTCCCTAGCCCCATCCTGATTACCGATTCAGATTCTGTATATTAACAAGATCCTCAGGTGATTCGCACATACAGTAAAATTTGAGACACAATGCTCTAATGCACTTCTTATGTCTTTTTAGCCAGAGCTTAACGACATGGCTGTCCCCAGGTGGAAAGGAGGAAGGGAAAGTAATTTTCTTCCTTCCTTCCTTCCTTCCTTTTTTTTTTCTTTCTCTTTCTTTCTTTCTTTCTTTCTTTCTTTCTTTCTTTCTTTCTTTCTTTCTTTCTTTCTTTCTTAAGAAATAGGAAATAGCAAACGAAGTAGGGAAAGTCTGTTGATGGGACAATTCCCAGGATCCACCATAGTACTTCTCCAGGGTCAGGGTGGTGCGGAATGCCGTGCTCCCTGTAGTTCATTACTACTCACTGTGGATCTCTACGTCCGTGTAGCCTCTGACACCTGCCCACAGAATGAAGGCCTGGCGCATCCGCAGTATTTTTAACAGCAGGTTGAGACTTTACCCATGTGATTTGGGAAAGGTTTCTCACTTTTACGATCTTGAGGTTTAAGAGTGCTGTGTAACCTAGGAGAATTCAAAGGAAAAACATTAAAGCCAGTATAATGGGAGGGAAGCTGAAAATCGTAAAAGAGCAGATTTTTTTTTTTTCAGTTGGTTTAAAATGTGTTTTCACTAGAGCCGCTAACAAAATCTATTTTCACGTACATCTTTTTCTCTGCTTTGCATTGGTTTTCTGGTCTTACCGAGAATTTACTGAGCAGGGTATTTGTAAACAGGAAGGAATTGGCTTTGAGGATTTTGGTCTAATTTTAAAGACGAAAATTGGGCAGTGGAAGGGTTGAGCCATGAATAAGCTAAGCCTTCTTAAGCATTCCATAAAGTAAAATTCTAAAAAGGTTTTCAATGATACAAAGTAATATGACGTAAGGTTAAAACGGAATATAGAAAAAAATCAGAAAATAAAGGAATGATGTCAGGAGACTTCTCAATCTTGGGGCAAGGACCTTGTAAATGCCGATTTAAGCCGATTACGGTTGGACCTCCTGGTGATTATGTGATGATTTACACACGGTAACATAAAAATAACAGATGTCTTTTTTGGTCTCCACATACCTCTGTACATTTATTTGAAGACTTCGAAATCACTGCTCTTTCCCAGGGGTGACTTAAAGGGCATTTTGAGAATGGGTTTGGGCGACCTTCCCATCTCTTCCCAACAAAATCTTTACTTGTTTAATTCAACGGAAGAGGTATGCTCCCAATAAACTTATTTTTCTGTTGCCTCACCTTTTTGATATGATAGAAGACACTGAGTATAACTCCAGAGATAAAGAAATCTTTGTAGGGAAAAACCAGAATAAACTTCAATATAGACATAGCTGCTTGATTTCAGAAATGCTGCAGACACACTCAATAGTGTGTCCTTAAAACAAAAGTGCAAGTGAATCAGTGGTTGTATGCAGGCAAGCGAAGAGTTGGAGGACGTGCCACTTCTTACAACATTTGGCATGTTTTAAGTGCACATAGTTCTCATCGAATTGGCTGGGAGGCCCCTACAGAGATCTGCTGGCAGACTGTGGTGCCCACTAAAACAACTGAGACTTTCAATAAAAATTCATGCCATGGGTGCCAAAGCAAACTTGTGAAAATTGTCCACTTTTAGGCAACCCGGACAAAAACCTTAGGAGGGCTGAAGTCACTGTTTAAAAGGGTCTCCGTAAGAGCCAAGAGAAATGTATCCCTGATTTATGTGAATACAGATTCTTGTAAATGGTAAAGCCACAGCGAGCCAAATTTGATTTCGTACCTGGAACCTGGATCTGGCTCCGCCTGACCTGGCTGGTGAAAACAGTGGGGCTCCTTGGTCCTCGTTCTCAGAGATGCTAAATAGAGATGTCAAGAAGATGGTGAAACTGGATTTTAAATTTAGCAGTTTGGTGATGAATTGGGGATTTGGGGGAGTCCTGTTTTTATTCTTTCAGATTGACTGTGGTCATTGAACTGAAAGGAAAATAATATTTTCAACAAAGCAAGAAAGCAAGTTCAATTACGAAACTGGAAGCCTTAAGAAAATATTGTTTTTTTTTTTTTTTCTTTTTCTGGTATTTGAGTTCCAGAGTCTCGTCAAATGGGAGTTGTGTCCAGTCTGCTCCGTGGTAAATCAGAATGTCACCACTTGACCTTGGCAAAGTTACCTGGTAATGAGGATGAAAGGTGTATGGAACAATTTGTGTCTATCTGAGTCAGTGAGTTTTCCTTCAACAGCACAAATGTGTCATCTGTTTTGTCGTGGCTCCTCTTGAGCAATAGAAGCTGCAGTGGCCATGAAGAGGAATGGGAAGGGCACCCGCCTGTGGGTCATGAGGCAGGATTCCCACATAGCTATGTGACTGTCAATGCATAGGCTTTCTGGAAGGATGCAAAAGAAACTGGTAACACATGTTGCTGCTGGAGTAGGTCCTGGAGTGGGAACCTGGTGAGTCAGAGGTGGGAAAAGAATTTACTTTTTCATGTGTGCTCTTTTTTCATTTTTTGGTGCTATATATATATATATATATCCCATTCAAGAAAGCATATGCATATTGCATATGTATGTGTGTATATGTATACACACATATATGTGTATTGCTCATTGAAAAAAAAAATCAATGTAGTATCAAAAGACAGAGTGAGCAAACAAAGGCCATATCCTTCTTGGCTCTCCATTGCACTGGATGGATAATTTTCTCCCTCTGAACCTTAAATGACTCTTCTAAAATGAAGTGGGGTAAATTTAGACTACAGAAAATGCTAATGTTTGTTAAAGCAGGGACTCCCAAACCATAGAAAATAAACATACCCATTTTGAGTCTGATACTGGAGAGATCATGTCTTGTTAACATGAACCCCACTAGCCAAAAAGTTCAAAATTCAGTGGTTGTGTTAGAACAGCTGCTCTGAGAAGGAGCATTCGGGAAGAGGGGGAGAAGTTGCTAGGAGCGGAAGCTGGGGGGGGGCGGGCAGGAGAGCAGTGTGGCTAAAGGCTCATGGGGGATAACAGACAACTTGGTCACGACCAAGTTTACCTGACTGGGATCATCACCTCTCAAAAGCCCCTGCCAGTCTGTGCTTTATCTAGGAGTGAATTTTAGTATGGCTGCCCTTGACCAGCCCAGCTGAACTTATCTTAATATCTTCCTGTAACTGGGCTCTGGCCTCGTGCCTCAGCGTATGCACTTGCCCACACTTTATGGCTCCTAGCTGTATTCCTGCCCACTCTAATTCCATTACAACTTGCATGGGAGAAGACTAATCTCCCTCCTCTGTCCCTGCACTTTCTCTAACTGGCTTTGACATTGCAAAAGTGATTTTACACTTAGTCACATACGACTGAATGTCTGCCACCTAGCTGCTTGGAGTAGATGATGTGGAAAAGAGTATAGGCTTTGAAGTCAGGCAGGCAGGGCCTGTGTTCACATTTCCAAGGTGTCCTCACTTGTGGGCTGCAGAAATATGACTAAGCTACTTAGGCTTTCTGTACCTGCTGCTTCATTTGTAATGTAATCCCTTAGTTATGCACCATGAGTCTGAAAAGAGCCTGTTGACCCTGCCTGTTCTGGAAAGAAAGTGTTCTCCTCTGAACACCCAGGGAGTCTAGAGCTGACCCTGCCTGTTCTGGAAAGAAAGCGTTCTCCTC
>NW_023270426.1:8268109-8309374 GCF_011800145.1 Mirounga leonina
TTCTGGAAAGAAAGCGTTCTCCTCTGAACGCCCAGAGAGTCTAGAGCACGAGGCTTAACCTTGGCACTACTGACATTTCGAACCAGGTAATTCCTTGCTATTGAGGGCATATTATGTTGTGCACTGTATAATGTTTAGCTGCATCCCTGACCTCTACCCACAGATGCTGGTGGCACTCCCACCAACCCCATATGTGACCACCCAGAATAACTCTAGACGTTGCCAAACGTCCCTGAGGTGGAGGGACGGATCATTACCAGTTCAGAAGTAATGATTCAAGCGCCTGGGTGACTCAGTCGTTAAGCGTCTGCCTTCGGCTCAGGTCATGGTCCCAGGGTCCTGGGATCGAGCCCCGCATCGGGCTCCCTGCTTGACAGGAAGCCTGCTTCTCCCTCTCCCACTCCCCCTGCTTGTGTTCCCTCTCTCGCTATGTCTCTGTCAAATAAATAAATAAAATCTTTTTTTTTTTTTTAAAGATTTTATTTATTTGACAGAGAGAGACACAGCGAGAGAAGGAACACAAGCAGGGGGAGTGGGAGAGGGAGAAGCAGGCTTCCGCCGAGCAGGGAGCCCGATGCGGGGCTCGATCCCAGGACCCTGAGATCATGACCTGAGCCGAAGGCAGACGCTTAACGACTGAGCCACCCAGGCGCCCCAATAAATAAAATCTTAAAAAAAAAAAAAGAAGTAATGATTCAGAGGATGATTTTCCTATCAACTTTTATTTTGATTCATATAGTCAGACTAGGATTGGTATCTGGACCAACCCGAGTTGTCATTTCCTGGTGTCCCTTACCATGTACCCTCAATCTAGCTTCATTAAGTACCTTGCGAGGGCAATGGGGACGTGGTCTGCTATACTCTGAAAGCTAACGGCTTCATCGTAAGGCACGGTCTGCCTCTACCATGAGCCTCTACAAGGCAAACAAACTTGGTCTTGCTGATATGGGTCTATTCTTTGGTAAAGCTTTCATGAGTTAGCACTCTAACCAAGTTTCTGTCTTAGCAAAGATCTGTGGTTAATCAGGGAGTGAAGACAGACAGAAAACTCCAACCTATCATAGCAGCGGGACAACCCAGTAGCCTATTGCCTGGCATAAGATGTGGTGCACAAAAGAGTGACCTCTCTTCTTTCTTTCTAGGTCTCAGAATACAGCATTCCTTACTGACATCTGACCAGCTGCCATGTCTCTCCTAACTCATCCAGGAACTGTGGGCCATGACTTAGGCTTTGCACTCTTCACTCCTTGACTGGATCGTATTTATATTCATCAAGACTTAAAGTTAGCCTGAGGAATGTGTATTTTTTGCTTAATCAATGGGGTGGTTAAGAGGAGAGAATTTCTAATGGGCTGAAGGGTGACCGTGTTAAATACATCAAAGTCGCCGAAGGTGATGGAGAGTGGAAAGACTCTTAGGTGAGTTGATTGGGATGCCACTGTTTAAATTCTAAGAAGATGCTTTAGGGAAAAAGGGGATAGAAACCAGATGATAGGCCAAGACAGGGTAAAAACTGAAGGAAGTCATGAGAAGAGAGGCAGTGACTTAGACCACTCTTATCAGGAAGAGGGTAAGTGCACAGATTCTTCTCTCTTAAAATAGAGGACACCTGAGACTGTGTGAAGTCTGAGGGGAAGAAGCCGGTAGAATAGAAGAAATGAAAGGTGCTAGAGAGAAGGGACTAATCAGGGAAGCCCACTACCGGAGGAGAAATGCCCCTCCCTCTGAGACCTATGGAGAGAATGAGAATAAGAGGGCTCCTGGGTGGCTCAGTCAGTTAAGCGTCTGCCTTCGGCCCAGGTCGTGATCCCAGGGTCCTGGGATCAAGTCCCACATCGGGCTCCCTGCTCAGTGGGGAGCCTGCTTCTCCCTCTCCTTCTGCTGTTCCCCCTGCCTGAGCTCTCTCTCTGTGTGTCAAATAAATAAAAATTTTTAAAAAGAATGAAAATAAGAGGGAATCCTCTTATAACTTACAGTTTTCAATTTAGAGTTTGAAATGCCCTTCATGGAAAGGTAAAATATGAGACTGTTATCAGCCATGAACACTCTAATTTAAACCAGCTTTGAAAATCTGTGGGCAATAAACTGGTGATTAAGTATTTATTAAATATTTATTGTTCACATGCCATAAAGCATTGGACTCCTGCCAGTTCCCTGAAAAGAGAAGCAAAATTATTTCAAAATGTTTATATTACATTAAGTAGAAAACTTTAAGGATTAATCGGGGCTTAACATCTTGTAACTTTTAATTACCTTCAACCAAGCTAGTCACATCATCCTTTTTAACAAAGAAAGGTGTGTGCCCAGCTTGGTGGGTAAATATTTGTGGGCACCTAGTATGTACAAGTTCTGTGTTTGGCTGGGTGTGGTGGGTATTGAAAAAGAGGAAGAGAAGCAAGATGGAGGGGTGTGTCAGGACGTTCTGGAGAGAGCCAGAACTTGTGAAGGGTTGTCCAGATTCACAGCAGATATTTAAAACCGAGAATCGAAGGCCTTCGAGAGAGGAGGATTTCCAACACAGTGTACTACAAAATATTTTATAATCACTGGAGCGCCTAGATATAATACTAAAAAAGCATCCCCCATCCATAGGAAGGGAGATCAAAAGAAAGAAATCCTTCTCTCTGCCCTGGCAATGTTTTTCATTATGCCAAGGATAAAGCAAGAGAGTCCTTTGACAATTTTTTTTTTTTCCATTGGAGTCTGAGTTTGAAATCTGTGGCACATAAACAAATAATTTAATGTCCTCTGCCTCATCAATTTAAAAAAGTCAGGCCAATTATGTACTTCTGCCTGAAGACGGTTGGCTGGACTAGAGGCTATTCTAAAGCCCACTTCAGCTCCAAAAGTTCTGGTTCTATGGTAAACCACTCAAGTGCATAGAAAATATCATACCCTTATTGGCCTCTGCAAACAAATCCATTTTTCTCTTGCACACAGTTGAAGGGCAATTTGCTCTGCTTTTTGTTTTGGCAATTTAGGAAGGTTTCCATGGTTTCTATGTCCTCTTGGTCGCTTTTTCTGTGTATCAGCTTAACTATAGATTATCGGAGGCCAGCCTTGTCAGCTCTTTGGATGTATGTCCCTCAGGCATGCATTCCATGGAGGCAGTATACATGGGCTTTGGGGGTGACATAACTTTAGATAATACATTGGTTTATGGCCCACCATGGGGCCATAATGCATAAACAGATATCAAGTTTATCTGTGGTATTAAAATCTCCTGGTTGGGGGTGATATGAAAATTATATATATGTATATATAAAATGATTTGGAGAGAGAGCAATAATGAAAAAAGAAAGGTTGAGGAACACTGTCCTGGGGCAAGGAGTCCTCGGGTGTTTAAGACGTGTTGCGCAAGACTCTGGTGCATCAAATATACTTTATTTTTTAAGTTTAAAAAGTCTGTATTTAACGCATTTCCTGTGCCCTTTCTAATCTACCACAGGACACTTTCTGCAAATGTTTAAATGACCTCTTCAAATTCGCTGCAGCGTATAAAACCCTTTCCTTGTGACAAAAGTTGTAGCTTGGAAAACAACTCTCTTGAGATCAGACTGTCCTGTGTGGCAATCTGACAGTGAGGTCTTGCAGGAGGCCATGAAAGGGGAGTCCTCAGGTATCAGCAAGACACACATTTCAGTCCCAGCCTTGCTTTGGGGTTAGCCTTGCAACTAGGGGCAAGTTGCTTAAAGCCTCTAAACCCGGTTCCTCATCTGTAGAACAAGGATACTCATGCTTCACCTGGTAGGGTTGTGAAAGGGTTTGAGCTAATGGACTCTTGCTGTTTCTGAGTCAGGCAGAAAGGCAAAGTGAACCATAACTGGGTAGAAGAGAACAGGACGCCCAGGGGACCTATTTTGCCAAACTTCACAAATATCCTGTTTGAGTTCCTGCTGCTACCATTAAAAAAAAAAAAATCTACGCAGAATGTAGCCCCTGTCCAGTATAAAGAATGAAGTATACAAAAGTATTATAAGTCGCTTTCAGAGAGGGACTTGGATTTTGCATCATTGAAGGGACGTCAGGACCTTCGGAGAAACCAGCAAGGAGCCGTATTTCTCCTGCTCCATAAAAATCACCGTGATTTATTCCTTTAATGAAAAAGTCAGGGGCTTGTGCGGGCACAACAGCTGTGATTTTATGAAGGGAACAGAAACCAGATTCCTTGTGGTGGGGCTGTTGCCACAAGGGGTCAGATCTCGATTATTGGTGGAGCCCGGCATCACCCCACAGGGATACAAACATGAATGGACAGCCAAGAGCTTGAAATTACTCTCAATTTTTGTAGGTGAGAAAAGCTCATGCAAACCCAAACCGGACTAAGTCTGTTGAAGGAAGTGCTGTCTTTGATCTGAGGTTGAGCTGAGTACCCGGCGAGGGAAAAGAAAATGGACCACAGTTCCCTCGCATCTTTTTTTTTTTAATTTTTTAATTGTTATGTTAATCACCATACATTACATCATTAGTTTTTGATGTAGTGTTCCATGATTCATTGTTTGCGCATAACACCCAGTGCTCCATGCAGAACGTGCCCCCCTCAATACCCATCACCAGGCTAACTCATCCTCCCACCCCCCTGCCCTCTAGAACCCTCAGTTTGTTTTTCAAAGTCCATTGTCTCTCATGAGGTCCCTTGCATCTTAAACGGGTTGCTGGTTGTCCACTCAGCACGTGTGAGCACTTTCCCTGTTGCTGTGAATCAAGGGCTTTGCTCCTCGATGTTAAATATAGGGATGGGTAAATATTTCGGATTCATCAGCCTTCAAGTATTCTTCAGCTATTTTAGTTTTGAGCAAACAGAATACATCGTGCTGAGCACATTCTCCCTCAATTTTTTTTTTAAGGACCGTGTGTGCTTAATGGGAAATGGAATCCATATGTTCCTGCTTCGTTTACACTTAAGTCATCAAAAGGTTGTGTTGTAAGAGCTATTTGATGTCCGAGATGCCTTTTGAGCTTGATCTTTCTGTCGTTTAAATATAAGCAGCTCAAAAGCGTTGGTCCCTTTAAAAGGCTGAGAAAGAGAGAGACCAAGAGAGACAGAGAGACCTGGGAAGGCCTGTTGGGCCAAGATGAAATAGATCTGAACACCCGGAAGTTCACTTTAAGCTGAAACTACAACCCCATGAATTTCACATGGGTCCCGAATTTGCAAGAAAACCAAGGCTCCTCAGTAGCCAGTTTCAGAAGCCGCTCTGATAAATGCAGAAAAGCTGCTGGTAAGTCAGCAACCCCACCAGAGAGGAGAGGGCTCTGAATGCGCCCTTAGCTGCCCAGCAGATGCATATGCCCGCTCCTGGAGGACCTATTATTTTCAGGCTTCCCCAGAGCAGTCTCTCCAGCCCGGATAAAGAACCCTTTGCCCTATTTAAGCACGGCGGTATCTGCTGTCCGTGTTTTCCCGGGCTGTCCTGCCCTAGGCCAGGGTTTCCTATCTGTTCTTCTGCCATCTGGCCCAAGTGGCTGGCCACTGAACGGAATACTGTGGGTGCATGTGCGATGGTGTTTATTTACTGGGCAATGTCTTTAGAGAAATATCTCACTGAGCTCACAGTAGGGCCGAGAAAACATGGAGTTTGGGTCAAGTACAAAATAGGTTAACGAGGGACCCACAAATTAGGAAACAGCCCGCTGTAAAACGAAGTTTTCTCACTCCCACGCTTAGTCACCTAAGGCACGCTCTTTCGTTTATCTGTGACATTTTAGGAAAGGTTTCAGGAGAACAACATCCAAACTGGAACTACTTTAGGTGATAGTATAATTGAAACATCATTAAATCTCTCTGTATAAATAGTCATTGTTGGAGCATTGCAGAATGTGAGGGTGCGGAGCTTCATCGTCCAGCAGGCTCTTTAGACATGAATTCAATAGAATTCACAGTCCTGTGAATCACCTGTATTTCCCAAATCAGTTATCTGGGGGCAAGAAACAGGGTTGTAGAATCCTAGAGGTCAGGGCGTATTTTTTCCCCCAACTCCTCATCTTAAGGAACATTTAGTAGGATCTTTTCAACATTATCCAGCAACTACTACTATAAACAGCTCAGTGTGCATTCTCTGAGTTAAGCACATGCACTCTCACACACGCACATGCGAGCACACATGCAAGTTTGATGAGATCGGAGCATTTATTCTGTTTCGGAGCTTCTCTTCCCACAAATAGACTGTGTACTTTCCCCACGTTTGTAAACTGTTTTACAAACATGTAATAATCTCAAAAGCTTTAGTGTGTGCAGAGTATTTCATCACAAGAAAGTACCACAATTAGCTTAATCTCTCAGTATTTTTAAATATGGGCCTTAGAAAAATCATTCTTTCAGATACATTTTAAAATGTTGACCTGAGTTCTTAAAGCTGTTTGCTGTAACTTGGGACACATTAGAAAATAAACTCCCCATAATGTCCACATCTTCATGGAGAACCTCCATCTGTCTCCCTAAGAGGCCAGGCTTCCTCACTATAGATCATGCTTTCTAAAGACCTTAGACAAGATCAGTAAGACAGTAAATTGTTTCTTTTTCTTCCTTAGAAAAAGAAAAAGTCGGTTCTACTCCGTTTCCTCCCTGAGAAGAGCCTTGTGACTTAAATTCATGCACCTCTCCTCCCTTGGAGCTCTGTCCGTTGGAGTCAACTTCCAAGAAATCTGAGATCCATACCTGTTGTACCGCTGGTTTCAGAGTCCCTCCACCCCTTGTTTTGGATTTTTCCAATCCGTTACCAGAGAGCTCAGTCCTGTCCCTTTTGTTGACAGGTTGCCGGGATACCTCCAGGCTTCAAAGGCTGGGGTTCCTCTTCCCGGTAGCCCACCGCGCAAACTCTAAGAACTCCTGCGGGAGGGCATGTGAATCGTGGAGCTCCCAGCTCTTCTGCTCCTGTTTCCACCAGCCCCCTCCCTGAGGGGCTCAGCAGGCCATGGTACAAGCTGAAGCAGAAGGGTGACAACAAATATTACCAGGTGAGGCTCTCTCAGAAGGCGTGCTTTTCCTCTGTTATCTAACGAATCAGTCAGTCTCCAACCTTACCTTTCCACTAATAATAGACTCTTATGTTAGGTCATCCTGATCTCCTCCACTTCTGTCTCACTAGTATGTCGTAAATACTTTCTCACTATAGAAAAGGAACCCCAAATAAAAATAATGAATCATGAAGTAAAAACCCGCAAGTACTGCTAAAACAAAGTAACAGGTATCATTTTACTTCATTGGATGATGCTGGAGGTAATGTGAATTATGGAGTCAATGTTTTAGGGGCTGAAAGAGAACTAAAACCAAATTCCATTTGAAAGGATAATATTATGTAAAGATTTTATTTATTTCTTTTTATTTGAGAGACAGAGAGAGAGAGAAAGAGTGGGGGGAGGCGAGGGGCAGAGGGAGAGGGAGAGAATCTCAAGCAGACTCTGCGTTGAGCACAGAGCCCGATGCAGGGCTCCATCTCACGACCCTGAGATCATGACCTGAGCCAAAACCAAGAGTCAGATGCGCAACTGGCTGAGTCACCCAGGTGCCCCAGGAATAATATTATTTAAATGTATAATTATCTAAAAATAATTATCTTGAAAGAAAGGCAGATAAAATGTTTTTACATTAATCCAGGATTATATGTTTATTAACCAAATTATCCTTGAAAGAAAAAGGGTGAGAAAGGCTATAGTTACTCAGTTGAGTGGGTGGATTTTTTTATTAATTGAGATAAAATGTACATGGCGAAATGTAACTGATCTTAAGTTCTTAAATTCAAGTGCTTAAAATCAGTGAGTTTGACAAATATATATAACCATGTAAACTATCACCTTCAGCAAGACACAGGACATTTCTATCATCCAGAAAGCATTCTCATATCCTTTCCAGTCCTTTGTCTATGAGCAATGAGTGTTCTGATTTCTATCACTAGAGAATAATTTGGCTGTCTGTGAACTTCATAGGAATAGACTCACACGGTATATATTCTTAGATCTGGCTTCTTTGGCTCAACAATGTTTTTGAGATTATTACACGTTACTGTGTATGTTACTAGTTCAATTCTTTTTATAGGTGCGTATTATTGCATTATAGGATTATTCCACATTTGTTTATCTCTTCTCCTATTCATTGGTATTTGGCTTGTTTCCACTTTGAGGGTCATATAACTAAAGCTGCTGTAACCACTCTTGAACAAGTTTCTTGGTAAACATATGGTTTCATGTATCTTAGATTCAGACCTAGCATTGAAATTGATGGTAGACGTATGCTTAACTTTATAATGGGTATGAAATGATATGGCACTGTGGTTATAATTTGCATTTCCCTGAATAATGAAGTTGAGCATTTTTACATGAGCTTGTTGGAGATTGCTAGCTCGCTTTTATTAACTATCTGGTTAACATTTCTTGTTCATTTTAGATGTTTCTTTTCTTGTTTATATTATCTTCACTGATGTATAATTCGCATCCAGTAAAAGGCACACATTTTAAGTACACAGTTTGATGAGTTTTGACAAATGATTACATCCATCTACCCACCAATGTTATCAATATAAGAACATGCCAATTAGCCTTTATAGTACATTCTCCTCCCACCCACCCACCCACCCACAAGCAATCACCGATCTACTTTCTGTCCCTTAAAGATTAGCTTTGCCTGTTCATAGATGGAATAATTCAGCATCCTTTTTGTTTATTCAACAAAATATTTTGGAGTGGGATCTATATCACTGTATCAGAAGTTCGTTCATTTTTATTGTGGGGTAATATTCTATTCCATGAATGTGCCATAATTTGCTTACTCATTTACCTGTTGTTGTACACTTGTGTTGTTTCTTAAATTTTTCACTATTAAGCCTAAAAGCTGCTGTAAACATCTGTATATGTCTTTTGTGAGACATATGTTCTCACTTCTCTTGGGTGATTTTTTTAAAGATTTTATTTATTTAAGAGAGAGAGAGCAAGAGAGAGTGTGAGTGGAGCGGAGGGGCAGAGGCAGAGGGAGAAGCAGGCTCCCCGCTGAGCGGGGAGCCCGACATGGGGCTCAATCCCAGGACCCTGGGATCATGACCCAAGACGAAGGCAGTCGCTTAACCAACTGAATCACCCAGGTGCCCCTTGATGGTGGTTTTTAAAGAACAGGAGTTTCTAATTTATATGAAGGAAAAATTTTAAATTCTTTTCTTTTAAGTTTAGTGCTTTTTGCGTTTTGTCTGAGACGTCTTTGTGTCTCCTGAAGTCATAAAGACATTGTCCTTTGGTTTCTTCCTGAAGCTTTATAGTTTTTATACTTGTACATTTTATATATTAAAGTTTTTAAATTTAGTTCTGTGACCCACTTTGAACTAAGTTTCATGTGTGGTGAAAGAAGAGAGTTGGTATTAACTTTTTCCCTACATGTATCCAGTTGTTCTACCATCATTTGTTTAACAGATTTTCTTCCTTCCATTGAATTGTCTCAGCGTCTTGGTCAAAAACGAATTGACTGCATATGTGAATGAGCCATATATTTCTGGACACTTTTCTGTTACATAAACCTATTTTTCTATCTTTACAGGCATTGTTAATTTTTAATAAAGTGGCTCATCTTGGCTTATAAGTAGTGCAGCAAATATTAAAAACAAATATACAATGGAGCCCTTCCCTGACTTCTTGCCAGTGGAACTATGCACAAGAGTTTGAATTAGGTTGAGCATTTTTCCTTGCATGTTGTCCAGTTTTTTCCCTAGGCAATAATCTGATTTTAAGTGATTCTATAACAAGCAAAGCCCAAAAATATACAGTCAGAAATGTATTCAGGAATGATAATCGCAGCAAAAGAGATGCATTTTTCAAATGTATTTGTACAGAATGATACATGAACTTAATTCCCATTCATTCATTCAGTAATTTATTGAGTGTCTACTGTATTCCAGGCACGATTTTGGACAAAGAAAGAGGGGAGATTATTTCTTGGTTCAAATTTTTGCAAGGAAACGTTATTTATAATCTCTATTGCCTATTTAACAATGTATTCCTCACAATTATAGAGAAAAAAAATCTGTATCTGGTAAAGTAAACATCAGATTGAATGTCTTCATACATTCCTGTGAATTGACAGAAAATTATCAACACTCAAGTGTTTACTAAGGAACATTTCCTCAGGCTTCCCAAGTTTGCTATTGCTGTCGAAAGATACCCATTCCTTCTGAGCCTCAGAATGTAAACTATTATTTCTTCCGGTTGCATTTTTCAGCTTAGAATTTAAATTTAGAATTTAAATTTCATGTGTTATTTCTAAGAGAAATTTCTTCGCAAACTTGGACCTTAATACGGCTCTTTCTTCTCCGTGTCTAAATAATTTAAATGAATAGGCAATATCATCTTAAATAATTTTCCCAACCTCTGTGGTGAATGAAACATTTTCAAATATACATGCAATTCTGAAAAAAAAAAAAAAAAAAAAAGACCAACAACAACAAAAACAAAAAACCCGTAAGTGATGAGGAATGTGAACTGTTGCAGAACACCCTTCCTGAGGAAGAAGGTGGTGATTCCTGTGAAGTCTTAACAGCATTTTCTGAATATCACAGCACACAAGTATGGTACTAGGCACAGTGTACCCCATGTTGGGGCCGCAGAGAGGGAGAATGTATGGGAGGCAAGCTGTTGAGAGCCTCAAAGTGGTGACAGGCTGCAAATAGAATGTCCAGAGTGTAATGCAGCAAGAGTATTTTGTTGCTGTGTTGTTGTTTTGAGAGAAAATTCTATGAGGAGCCTGACGGAGTCCTATGCAAGCAAAATTTGGTAGAATTCTGGTTGCATTGAGTGCTACTTTGTAAATTCACGTTGATAATTGGATGTTTCACTGTTAAAATAAAATGGGGTCTCGTCTGTAGGCTCTAATTCAGGAGTCATCAAACAGTAAATAATTTAGGCCTTGTAGGCCATACGCTCTGCAGTTGTGGGGCAAAGGCAGCCAAAACTAAACACAGAAATGAATAAGCGTGACTTGGTCCAGCAAACCCTTATTTACAGAAAGAAGCAGACAGCTGGCCAGATTTGGCTAGTGAGCCATAATTGGCTGACACTTGTCTAATCTTCAGTTCTGATGAAGTACCTTCCCATCTCATACATTGACATTTAAAGGCCTGTGGCTCTGGAACTCTTCTTCCTTTGAGCGCCCAGTCCTTTGGGGTCCTCTTCAAAAGAGATATGACTTCCAAAGAGAATTAAACTTTGAAAACCATCTGCATTCAGAATGCATGTGACCAAGAGAGACAAGGCATGAATAAGTTCAGCTCAGGAAAACCAACTTCTCGGATCCTTCTTCATCTTTCTGCCTAGTCACACAGCTAGTCCTGATCTAGCTAGTCCTACGATCTAGCTAGTCCCTGTCGATTATCCCCATTCTTGGGGGAAGCTCCAGGCCATCGATGCTTGTTGCTCATGACTTGATAAACTATTTTTGCCGTGAGGGCTTGGTCCAGTACGCAGTCCGTGGCTGCATTCTCATTTCTCTGGGATTTGGTAGAGTTACACTTCTAAAGCTAGAATACTAATTCCTAATTTCCTGAGGATTACAAGGGACAAGAGTTAGATGCTCAGGGATCCCCAAGACTTGAGAAAATACTAAAAAACTGGCTGTTAACCCTTCCTTTCCAAATTCCTGTTGTGTTTTCATTCCTCCATTTTAATAAAAGGTTTGATTTCTGTTTAAAATTTTAATTCAGTTTATTTTGTTGGCACCTACTACGTGCCCAGCACGAGGGATATAGCTATGTGGAGAGAAAATAAGTCCCTAATGTCTTGGAGTTTATGTCCAAGTGGAGGAGACAAATACTATACATAAAATAAATAAACAAGACAAAAATATAGTCAGTGCTGTGAAGAAAATAAAAAGCAGTGTCACTGTGGTGGTGACTGTGTCGATGGTGGTGGCATTGGTCACGTGTGCATGCGTGCGTGTGTGTGCATGTTGTCTGCGTGTGCACGTGCATTTCTGTGTGCATGTATATGCATGTGTCTGCACATGTGTATCTCTGCACGTAGGTGTGTGTGTGCATATGTGTGTCAGTATGTGTGTTTGAGAGAGAAAGTACTGGAAGAAGCATAGTCAGGACGGCTCTCTTTGAGTAGATGATATTTAAATAGAGAAAATAGGAGCAAGCTTGGCAAAGACCTGGGGGAAGATTCTAGGCAATGGCAAGAGCCTGTGCAAAGCCCCTTTCCAGTCCCTCCCCTCACCTACCCTGGAGTGAGAAGGACTTTGTGTTCTTTGAGGACCTGAAAAGTGAGCATGGATAAAGCTCAGTGCTGGCAATGGAAAGTAAAGAGGGCCCAAGGCAGAGACTTAAAAAAGAACCTGGTTACAGAGGACCATTGTGGCAAAGAGTTAGGATTTTATTTGAGAGTGGGAGGGCAACCATGGAACATTTAATCCAGGGAGGTGTAGGACCTGTTTCGTGATTTAAGGAGTTGAATGCGACTGCTCTGAAAAAGATGGGTGCGTGGGAGGGGTTATTCACCTGCTACCACTGAGGCAGCCCGGGGCTGGCAAGGAGCGTCCATTCACCTGCCTGGCAGCAAACTTAGGAGAACAGGCCAAACATCCAAGAGGAATAACTGGCCACATCAACGATAGATGTGGAAATGTTTCTATGCGAATTAATGTAATATCACAGGGTTACCCAGTATCAAAGGGATAGAACTGAGACAGGCATGAAAGAACATAGGAAAGAAGATGCGTGAAGATGCAAAAAGCAGAGACAACAGAAGATGAGAAGGTGAGCAGAAAGAAGGGAGAAGATGAGCGGAGTGGGAAATGATGTTTACTTCTCTGTCAGATCATTAACAGGCGATCATACAAGAATGAAGAGATGCTAAATGTTCTAGTGTCTACTAAAGTAGTGCCTTTTACCTTTCCTCTTGCTCTCTTCTCCTCGACCCCTCATCTGCCATGCAAGCCCACGCTAAGATTAAGAACCTCATTGCAAAGCTGGGGCAAAGGAAAACACCCTCATGATCATTTCAGCCTGAACTCACCACCACTGTGACTTCTTCTCAGTCCAGAGATATGGTCAAGGGTTATTTTAGTAAAATTACTGTGAAATGAACGAAGAGCAAAATGAGAAGTAATGAGGATGGGAGAAGAAATAAACCATTGCAGATAGAGTCAGAATTCAATTTTCAGCCAATAATTGTCCTTATTAGTACCATCTGACCTGATTACAATCCAGCATATTGTTACCAAATAAGTGTTAGATAGATCCTGGCATCAATTCATTGCTGAGTGATGATTATGACAATGATTATCAATGTGTAGAGATGTGTGTGTGTCTGGGTGTGTGTGTCTGTGTGTTCTTGTGTGTGAGCATTTGGAAGCAGAGTGCCCAGTGATGTGATAATAAATATAGCTAATAAAATTCCTGTCTCTTGCTAAGAAACTATATATATATATATATATATATATATACATACACATATATATATATTCATTGGAAGGATAGAAATACATATATTTAATTTGTGAAAAACTATATTGTGGATCATTTTAAAGTCATAAATGTGTAAAAAGAAATTAGGATTCACATTATTTGAATCAGTTCATGGCATTTCACCTCAAAAATACCAAATGATTGTGCAACATAAGAATAAGATAAATCTTGGATTACTATATTTAGTTCCAAGTGAACCATCTTATATATGAAACACATGACATTTTGATCAACAAAAATTAAAACCACATTTTCCTCTTCAGTTAGCCTATTTCCTATGTCAAATACTATGTCAAGTGGAGTTTAATTACTTTAGCTATTAACATATTTATGGGTGATAAGAAACTTGTAAATAAATTTTCAACAGAGACTCCCAGGACAAGCTTATAGATAAGCAGCACTGGAATACTGTTGTAGCTAAAATTACTTAATTGGACACTATCCATTGGTTTCCTAAATATAATAGGTTCTGAGTGCTTCACCAATAATTTAATTATCTTTAATGTGACAGCATCTCTTTCAATGTTAATTTTGTAGCTGGAATTTTACCATTAACCAAAAAGGACTGATTCCTAAAATCGTCATTTCTCCACACAATATTTGCAGGATAGATTCTAAATCTGTTCATCTTCAAATATTGATTCCATAGCATCTTGAGATATGCCAGCCTGTTCTATATGTATATTTTTTAGATATAAACATGGTATATAAGATCTTGGTGTTTGAAAGCCAGGAACATGACGGTATGAACAAATAAGTGACAACCAGCTTAAAAACATTTAAATGAAGCTTCTGGGAGGAAAGAACAGTGTGTGTGTGGGTGGGTGGAGGGGTGGAATAAAACACTGAGAAATTGCCAAAGCTCACTGAAAGCAAATGGGGATTTTACTAAAAGCATCTCAGCTGTAGTTGCCCACCTTGGGATTCAGGGTAACAAAATGGTTCTCAAGACAGTGAAGAAGGGAAAATCTATTTAGGCAGCTTAAGGGGCACATGAGAAACGTGATATATTTGTCTTTCAGTGGAATAGCCTTTTGTAGATATGACTTCTGGGCATGAAAACTCAGGAAAGGGAAAGGAGGAGAGAGGAAGTAAGAGGATGTTTGTGATGCCTAGTGTTGGTGTCCCATGGATGTAGGCTGATGGAATTCTCCGAAATGTTTACCTGGGAGCTGGGCCAACTACAAACTGTCGCAGAAAACCCATATAGGAGAAGAGCTCAACTAGACCCTAGGACTGGGGACCCTAGGATTTGCCTATCTGTTCTGGAGGAAGACAAGAAAATGACATGACTTAAATAATACTGTAGTACAAGGGCAGTCATTACATCCATGAGGAAAAAGCCAAGATCTTCACTGAAGCACCGGGATTGTTGAGCCTCTGATGACCTCCAGACTTCTTACTTTGATAGAAAGATATGCCTCTATTTCGTGAAGTGACTGGAGTAGGATTTTCTTTCTGACGCAAAATCTTAACAATACATAATCGAAGTAACCATGTTGTAAAAATGGGCCTGTTAACTCATGATTGGAAGGGTTGGACTCTTTGGAACTATTTCTAGTGAATAATGTGTTGGTGGTGGTGGTGGTGATGGGAACCCGAAAATTATGTCACAAAATATCTGTTCTGAACTCTACTGCCAGAGGGAGCATTCTGGGCTGAATGAATTATTAAATTAATCCAGGGAGGCCTTCTTACCAGATTCAAGTACCTCAGACAGTGGGGCATTTATTAGAAAGATACATGCACATGGAAATACAGGCTTCCGGAAACACAAGACCTACCTGTTCCAGGGGACTTCTGAGCCAGAGGGTTGAGTAGATTCTGTTCTCTTGCCCAGACACCAAAATAATTAGTAGGCAATTTTTCATAAAGTTTCAGAATTCTAGAGGAAAATCAAAGGAACTCCTCAACCAGGCTCTATTTCTGCCAAGTAGAGCATTAATAACTGGATATTACCCCATTGATTTTCAGACCTATGTTCATCTGGTCTCTTTCTTGAATTGTTGAAAAAATCTCAGGAGAACTAGAGACCACAGCCTGCTTCCCTTTTGAAGAGAGGTGGAGAAGGAGGCCTGTCCACAGTCATGTTCCACAAACCCAATGTGGTCACCACTTTTCCATCTGAGGTGACTGCTTCCTCTTTCACACCTGACATGATTGACGGTGATAACATCCAAATCTAGTTTTCATTTGGGACATGGTGACAAAAGCTTCTTCTCATATCTGGTAGCAGTATCATGACGTTCCAGGAGCACAGATATTCTCTACACTCAGAGTAAGATGTAGAGACGGAAGAACATCACGTGTCTTCTGTCCCCAAGTAACAAGGGCAGCTCCAGATGTCCTGTCATCAGCCTGGCCCATCAGCTCTACTCTGTCTCACCCACAGCCACTCCCGTTCCCTCTGTTCACTCCAGCGCTTCACTTATTTGCTGGGATGTGGCAGCTCTCTCTGTCTTCTCGGCTTGAGCGACCATTACTATTCTTTTCCCCAAGACAGGAACATGATTGGACCAGTTCTTTTCATGTCAGGCCACAGATTGACAGCATTTTGTCTAGCACCCAGTTCTGTTCCAATCTGCCCAGACTGGGAAGGGGGAGTTGAGTGACACACTTCAAACTGATTAGATTTGATAACGTTAAAAAACGTACTTCTTTATCTCCTAACTTTTCAGTATTTCTTTCCTTTTTGGGACTACAGGTTGGAATGTCTTTTTTTGAAGATTTTATTTATTCATTTATTTGAGAGAGAGAGAGAGCATGAGCAAGGGGGAAGGGCAGGCAGACAAGCAGACTCCCTGCTGAGCATGGAGCCTGAGTGGGACTCAATCTGAGAACCCTGAGATCATGACCCGAGCCGAAGGCAGATGCCTAATGGACTGAACCACCCAGGCACCCTGGAATGTCTTTTCATAAAATATGATTTGGGACACCTGGGTGGCTCAGTAAGTTAAGTGTCTGACTCTGAATTTTGGCTCAGGTCATGATCTCAGGGTCGTGAGATTGAGCCCCACATCAGGCTCTCCCAATCTCTCTCTCTCTCAAATAAATAAATAAATAAATAAATAAATAAATAAATAAATAAATAAAATCTTTAAAGTATGGGTATTAAGGAGGGCACATACTGCATGGAGCACTGGGTGTTCTACGAAAACAATGAATCATGGATCACTACATCAAGAACTAATGATGTACTGTATGGTGACTAACATAACATGATAAAATTAAATTAAATTTAAAAAAATAATAATAAAATAAAATATGATTTGAATTAGCTAACTCAACTTTGGAATTCCTCATAATATTTTAGGAAAAGGAGAATAATTTCATAAATCTATAGCTAGTCTCCTAATTACATTTTCCCACCTGCTGGGTTTATGAAAATATGGAGAAGACAGACATTAAAGCCATATAGTGACAATGCTGATAACATACTTACCACCTACCACACAGCATGCTAAGCATTTGGTCTTACTTTTAAGCCTCACAATAACTATGTAAGCTATTATTATCCCACTAAACCTAAGATGAAACTGAGACACCCAGAAGTTACATATCCCAAGATTCCACAATTGAGAAGTATTTTGGAGCTAGCATTTCAGGTAGGTCTGAATTTATAGAAGGCGTATGCAAAAAGTACTTTGGAGTGGAGACTAACAAGAGTATTACTTGAGTCTTTGCTATAAGCTACTTTCTCTGCTTTTACTTAGCAAATTAAACCTTACTAGGGGATTTTACAGTTGGCTTGAACTTGGGGACTTTTTTCCGAGATGTGATAGTATCATACTTAAGATCTGAGTGACCTGATCCCAGGCCACACAGAAAGGGGAACGGGAATTGGTTTAGCATCCAAAGGGAAGATGCTTTTTAAAATAAATTCTTTCATTTTTTAAAGTTCTGTCTAAATGCAGCAAAATTCTACAGCAGAAGTTTGCTTTCTGGTCCAGAAGTATTTGTCAGGATTTTTAACAAAAATATTTAGACATGTGTCAGCTACTAGGAACTTAAGATGGGACATGAAGGCAACTGTTTGAAACAACATTAAACAGAGTTTGAGAACTGGAAGAAACATATACATCTGGCTTTGTGTAGTACACATAGGCTCAAGAAGTTAGGTACAAATTACATTTTGTAGTTCAGGGTAATCTATTTTCCTACTAAATGTTTGTTTTTTGAGAAAATTCTGCAGTGGATCCTTTTAGGAAACTAAAGAGCTTCCTTTGTGTAGTCCTTAGATGTGAAATGTTGATATTCTCCAGATTTTATTACTCAAGACCTTTTTTCAATCATATGTTGCATGTGTTATAAGAAAATTTATAAAGGGTCCTCATTTCCTGTAAGGCAATCAGATTTTTGGAGATAGCTATAGTGCTTTTCATAATTTGTTTTCAAATTACCTTCTTTATTACTTATATCTGTTATTCTTCATTCTTTTCCCTCTGCCATTTCACCCACATCTTACTACCCAACCACACACACACACACACACACAACCACTTACATCCATTTACCAACTCATATATACACAGCCATTTACACACCCACGACCATCCACACACATCCCAATCACTCACATCCACACACACATCCCAATTACTCTCAACACACATTTACTCATATCCATACATATACCACACTTAATAATTCATATCCAATCACACACTCACATCCATCTCTCCACTTGCATCACCCTTATCCATTCCTTTATCCATACACACACATCCATTCACTTATACTCATGTACAACCCATATTCATTCCCTCATACCCATCTACACACTCATATACATACACTCACTCTCAATTATACTCATAGACTCATACACATTTCCACCCATCATATAGGCCCACCCATCAACTCACACCTATCCTCACACACCCACCAACTACTCTCCATCTACACACTTACACTCATGTACACACTCACCCATACACACACTCATCCACTTACATCCATCTACTCACATCTAATTACATACCCATCTGCTTATAGACATACTCATACTCAGACCTCTCCTCCACAAATTTTCACATACACCATACACCTGTTCTTCCTGCCACAAACCAGAGCCCCACAATTTTTCAAGCGCACTTTTGCATATGGTGCTGTCTGTGTCAGCTGGAAATGTCTTTCTCCCTATGTAACTCCTATTCTTGTTTCACAACCCCCCCCCCAATGACATTGTTATTTTACACACAACTGTTCATAGTAACTTTATGTATAATAGCCAGACTGTAATCAGCCTGAATGTTCTTGAACAGGTAAAACAAATTATGGCACATGCCTACCATAGAATAGTACTCAACCATTAAAAGCAGCTAATTATTGAAACATACAACAACTTAGATATATCAGCAGGGAATTATGCTGAGAAAAAAAGCCAATCCCAAAAGGTTGCATACTGCATGGTCCCATTTATAGAACATTTTATAAATGAAAAAAATTATAGCAATGGAGGACAGATTAATGACGTCTAGGAGTAAGAGATGGGGACTTGAAGAGGGCAGTGGGAAGGAGAGAAGTAGGTATAAATTGGTAACATGAGACATCATATGGTGTTGGAACTGTTCAGTATCTTGACTATAGTGGTGCTTATGTTTTTAGGTGGTAAAATTGTATAGAGCTTAATACACACACACATGAATATAGATAAAAGTGGATTGTGTCGGGGTGCCTGGGTGGCTCAGTTGGTTAAGCGACTGCCTTCGGCTCAGGTCATGAACCTGGAGTCCCGGGATCGAGTCCCACATCGGGCTCCCTGCTCAGCAAGGAGTCTGCTTCTCCCTCTGACCCTCCTTTCTCTCATGCTCTCTCTCATTCTCTCTCTCAAATAAATAAAATCTTAAAAAAAAAAGTGGATTGTATCAATATCAATATTCTGGTTGAAATATCATGCTATAATTTTACACATTGTTACCATTGGAAGAAATCAGACAAGGGCATAAGGGATCTCTATATTTTTTCTTAGAAATGCATGTGAATCTACCATTATCTTAATAAAAATTGCAATTAAGAATATAATCATCACGTCATCTTCAGACCTAAGACATTAACATTAATTCTTAATATTTAGATAACAAGATACTTTTTTTTTAAAGATTTTATTTTTATTTATTTGAGAGAGAGAATGAGATAGAGAGAGAGAGCATGAGAGGGGGGAGGGTCAGAGGGAGAAGCAGGCTCCCCGCTGAGCAGGGAGCCCGATGTAGGACTTGATCCTGGGACTCCAGGATCATGACCTGAGCCGAAGGCAGTCGCTTAACCAACTGAGCCACCCAGGCGCCCCAACAAGATACATTTTAAAGGATCACGATGTGATAAAACTAAATGGGATGAAATGCACCTAGGAAAATGTAAACTTCTATAATTAGATCCGAATGGTCAATCACATCAGTGCAGACCGAGGAAGACCTAGCTCAGCAGCAGATCACATGGCCGCAACTAGGGCTGGGGACACAATGATAAAGCAGACCAACCATTCGCCACAGCTTTAAGCAACATACTCTGAAGTTGAATTACCAAGTAGGTCTTCTTTGTGAGGAGCACACAGATGGCAAGCATGCCATATTTTGGGTAGCTACATCATGTTAATGCAGTGACTTATCTGTTGCAACCCTCTTCTACCAATGGAGAAGCTCCAAATATGACTCAGTTATTGACCAAATAGTCTCACCTCTGTATTAAAATCAAACCTACCACTTTTTTCTGAGCACTACAGGCAATATCTCCAATGTTGCTGTGCTGTTTGTACAGTATATTCCAAATTTCGTTTTTGCTTTTATCATGTTTATATGCATATACATGGGTATGAAATGGCTGAACTGTAATGACCATGAACTATTGATGCCATCTAATGGGGTTACACAGAAAGTGTCATTGGTGCAGCATGTTGGGGGATCCTTTTCATACTACAGTTCTGCAGGGAAGGAAAAAGTTTCTATACCTTTTTTGGTTCAGTGGCTGGGCCTGCAGAATATGCTAACAAAAGACAGATTAACAAGAGAAAAATGGAGTCTGTCAACGTGTGCCTCACACATACACACAGGAGGACTCAGTGATGAGAAACTCTTGGGGTGCTCAGAATTTGAGGTTTATATCACATCTTAACAAAGAACAATAAATTTGTGGAGAAGTGACAAAGCAAAGGGATTTAGGCTTTTAGGGGTGGCAAAGTATAGGAAGTAAATATATGGGGGAAACTAATAGAAGATATGGGCTATTTAGTGGTGTTGTTTTTAGCTTCCTCTTGGTGTGCTTGGCTCTGACCTGACAAGAGTCTAGAGTTGTCTTTGAGTTTCCCTTCCTAATTTGGGAGAGACATCTTTACAAATTTATGTCTTGCTTTTAGGCAAATAGAGTGAGAGCAGAGAGCTTTCCTGGTATCTTCTTCCCAGTTGCCTTCAGCTCGAAATAATCCTTATGCCAAAGTGGCATAATCTGATACCCTACAATTCCAAATAGGAAATCACTCTACAAAACAGAAATGGCTTTTCAGCTCAAAATCCAAACTGATAATGACCTTTCCACCTAAGAAGGGTTTAAACATCCATCTCCATCATTTGAGAAGGCTGTTTGTGGTCCTCACAACACAGTTGAAAAGAGAGAAGGGGACCCTTGTCATGCACACAGCACAACCCTTAACAAGAAGTGGAGTCAGTTAGCCATGAGCATTTTCTAAAGAAAACAGTCAATAAAGACTTGATCTTATGTAAACATGTAGATGCCAAGACAGAGAATACAGTCAAAGAGGAAAGGGGAATACAAGCTTGACATGTAGACAAGAAAGCTGTATAGACCACACTGAGGAGGATGCCAAATCTTAAAGAATTTATTTCCTGAGTCACACTGGTTGAGGGTCCTCACTAGAGCTAGAAAGAGATAATGGACTCTGCTGTATAATATTATGTGAATATTTATGCCTTTGTTACTATAGGGTGAATTGTATTATAATTCTTATTCTAGAGGACCACCCGGGGCATCTTATCATGGCCCTGGGATGGAGTCCCACCCCCCCGTGGTGTTTCCAGTGGAGACTAGAGCTGGGTGACTGTGAACTATTAAAATTCCAGGGTATAGTGTGGCCAAAACTAGCTGAGTAATATTTTTGCAGAAGTCTGCATTCACAGTGTTGGTCTCTTTCTTTTGGGGTGTTTTAGTTTGTTATTACTGCTATAGCAAAATATAGTAACATTATCAGTTTAAAACAACCCAAATTCATTATCTCGTAGTTCTTGGTGTCATAAGTCCAACATGGGTCTCTTGAGGCTAAAATCAGTGTCAGCCAATCTGTGTTCATTTTTAGGAGCCCTGGGAGTGTATGTAGGCCCCATGTCTCCTTGGTCTTCCCAGCTTCTAGACGCCCATACATATTCCTTAGCACATAGCTCCTTTTCTCCATCTTCAAGTCAGCCATGGGTAGTTGGATCTCTTTCTTCTTCGGTTTTCCCACCTCTTTCAGGGAAAGGCTGTCCACTTTTGAGGACTTGTATGATTATATTGGGCTTATCATTTCTAATCCTTCTTCCTCCAGAAAATTATAATAGAGTTAAAATATAAACCACACTTTTCTAGTGTGAGCTGGTCAGCATTGCCTTGTGGCCCCAGAACAAACTAGCAGTGGAGTCAACCATAGGGTGCCCTTCCTAATGGCACCTTCTCTGTATTGTGTTGGGTTGTCCTTCCAGACCTAAAGTGGAGACAGACAGACAAGTGGAAACAATGAAAGAAAATGCAAGAGAGAGCACAAAAGGTGGGAAAAGAGCCTGTTGAAACCACAAGAAAGTGGAAAAATCAACATCCACACAGTTCATTTTAAATTGTATTCTTCTAATCAAATATCCTGATCTTTCTGATCCAAGGTATGACTTAAAATACACACAGATCTTCTTTGTGTTTACCAAAGGAAAACAGAACAAAGCAATTTGACACTCTGACTTCCTTGCTATCTGATAGTTACCAGGCGTGGGGTGGAAGGAAACGTTCAGTAAATTTTAAACTACCAAAAAAATTAAACTACAAGCTAAGAAGGTTTGCAAATAAAGAGCTGTCACAACGTTTCATGTTTGGCTTGGGCTCTGGGACAGAGAGGATGGACAAGTTCCTCCTAGATACTAGAAGACACCTTCTAGTGGTTTTCTTCAGCAGGGGATAGCCCATGTAAGATTCCTGAGCAAGGAAAGGATGTACGGAGGATTCTGAACCATCAGGGATCTCAGACCATCTGGTCTGTGAAAGAGTGCCTTGTTCATGAGAGTCAGAGATGTCAAATGGAATGATAATAGTTTTTTGATGACTTATTTACATAGGAAGACCAGAGATGTGGGGAGAAGAGCAACAAAGAGCCCATGTTCAGAAACAGCCTTCAGCCTGGGGTCGTACATACACTCCCAGGTCTCCAGAGCCACCACCAGGGAAGTAATGCTGAGCAGACCAGAAAATAGAGGCGCATTCATTACACATACAGCAGAAGCCCAGCCTCACGGGCTCGGCCCTATTTTTGACATTCTTCCCATGGACTTTCCTGAGAAACAGCTTTGGGTGGAGAGAGCATTAACAAAGGGTGTTGATGTCTGCAATGAATGGTAATGACGATCAATTTAAGTGTCAGCCAGGCTCTGGGAGACACCGACCTCCTGGAGGTGGGTAGGGCTAAAGGCACGATTTTGAGGCTGTTGTCTGGTAAGTGGGTGATGTAGTTAAGAAAAGTTTCCTCCAGGATACAGAGAGGCCCATCTCTCATTGGCCAATCTCTCCTGGCCAGGCAGCTCCCTCCAAAGGCAGCTTTTTCTTCTTTGTGCTTGTTTCCACCTGGACACACGAATCTAGTGACTATCCTTCTGATACTACCACCCTGTGGTTTGCAAGTCTGTGCCAAAGATATCCCACTGAGGTAGGGCACTGAGACAATAAATCAGGAGCACGAAGACAGTGGGAACTCTGTGCAGACATATCACGTGATGGGGGCTAGGAAACGCACGCATCTATTTACAGTTTTTAAATTCTAAAATGGTATCTATCCTTTCCCCCACTATGTTTTATCATAATACATCAACTTTAGACACTTGATGGATATCTGATACCTCATTCTAGGTTGAGAAGGAATTACTATGCTGTTCTTATACATTTTCAATTCAAACTAATTTATAGGTGGTACTTGACAAAATGGCCAGTTTGTCAGAAAGAAAAAGTGCATCAGATTCTGTAATCCATACAAGGAAGTGTAACTCTCTTAGGAAGTATTTCCAGCCCAAATCTTGGAAATCTAGCCATATATTGTTAATGGTTTGTTGATGTTCTTTTGACTGACTGATTCTTTCTTTAGATTAATAACTTAAGTGATCCAACGTTCTTCATGTGAGGGATCATTTAATGGTAAATCAAGAACTGTTGGCTTAAGCAGAAGAGTAGCTCTCGTTATATCAGTAGTAACTCAATAATTATGGGAATGCCTCCAAAAAGTTCAGATGGTCTCCAAACACATTTCTTTTTGTGTTTTTCTTTTTTTCTTTTTTCTTTTTTCGGTTCTATCATCTCTCCTGTGGCTGATCTAAACACTGGCTGCTTGAATTTTTTCTCTCTGAAATTAGATGCATCATTTCCTGTGACCTTCCATTAATGTAGGAAAATTCCTCCTCAGGTCACTGGTTCTTTCTTTTCCCTTTGGATATTTCCTTCCCTCCTAGAAATAAGTCTTTCAGCCTCACTCTGCTGTCATTACGAAACTTTGTTTCCGAATTTTTAGCAATAAATCTGTCATGCTTTTAGTAAATATTTCCCATAGAAAATCCTTCAACTGGGTTCCCAGTTGACTGAGGGTGAGTGCTCCTTGAAGTGATATTCAAATATTTAATTGAAGAGAAAAATGGGGGAAAGAGATACTTTAAAGTGAGGATCACATATCGTCAGGAACTCAAATGCCTTTGAGAATCAAGAATGAATTACAAGTAAATAAAGCAAAGGACTGATGAGAAACTTTGGAAGAGTGAAGACTGGCAGTCTGACCCACAGTTAAGCCTTCATTCAGTACCAGTTTATAGGGGTTGTTGCCACATTGGAATGTGGGCTCTATATGGCCTGCTCTCCCACCTTCTCAAAAGAAACCAAAATCCTGATTTTGTGTGACATCTCCCAACTTTAAAATAATGGCACCTAATTCAGGCTTTTTTTTAAAAAAAGGTATATTTGTTTATTTTAGAGAGACAGAGAGAGTGAGTATGGGGAGGGGCAGAGGGGGAGAATCTTTAAGCAGACTCCCCACTGAGCACAGAGCCCGATGCAGGGCTTGATCCCACAACCCATGAGATCATGACCTGAGCTGAAACCAAGAGTTGGATGTTTAATGGATTGAGCCACCCAGGCGCCCCTAAACTTTTTTTTAAATAGGTCCCATGTCCAGCGTGGAGCACAACGGGAAGCCCAACGTGGGGCCTGAAGTCACGACTCTGAGATCAAGATCAGAGCTGAGATCAAGGGTCAGATGCCCGACCAACTGAGACATCCAGGCGCCCCAAAACATTTTTAACTCTAGGGAGGTCAAAAAGAACTTATTGATGGGCCAGATTTGATGTATCAACCACTGCTTTAAAGTCTTGAGAAAGAGCTATTTGGAATAGAGCTATTTTATTGGAATAGTAGTATGCCAAATGTCAGAAAAGATGGTTTGTAAGCTTGTTTATGATTCAACAGCCTGACTCCCCACTTTTTTTGTCTATCCTTTGGATTTCTATACATGATAGGATTCTAATGGGATTATACTGATGGTTTCCATAACCAGTTCTCCACCACTCCAAATGTCAATGTTACAATTACATGGTCATACCTGTGTGGCATTCGTGACTCGCGAGTACTCTGTGATTTGGAAGCTCAATATAGAGTGAAAATTACAGACTCAATCTAACAATAGCCTTTATAGGGTGATATTATGAGCTTTAGCAACATAAAATGTCCTTGCCGAAAGCTCTACTTAGAAGTGTAAAGAGTACATTTCTCCCATTTTCTGTTTGCATGGCTCTCCCAACACCATAGACTATTATGTCTACACCTGACAATTAGATTGAATGAAGGTGAAGACGCTGACTTCTGGTTTAAAATTCTTCACAGTGAAGGGAAGACAAGGAAGGGTAAATTTTCATTAGCTATTCAAAAATCAGCCTGGAAATGCCAACAGGGACAGCCAGATTCCCTGGAAGCCGTGTGTCTCAGGCTCAGTGGCTTTTCTGAATATACATTTTTATTTGTTTACCTTTCAGATGCTGCTCCTGTCCTTCCCAAACCAAACCATCTCCGGTTCCTAGTTGCTCTCACCTGGCCTTTTGTCACTCCCCTTAGAATTGTTGAGGACCACAAGTACTACTGGCCGAGGGGCTACGCCCAGGCAAGTGCAGAGAATCAGCCAGAGTGCGATGGACCATTCGCCCCGACCCTACCTGGTCATCCTTGATCTGGGAATGGGATCACTTTAATTTGACTCCCTATGTGATGGTGGTGGCCTTATGGCTGGGCAGTCAGCTGCAGAAGAGAATCGTATAAAATGATGGAAAATATGAATATGCCTAAAACAGCAGATTTCTTCTTTTGGTTTAATTCAGTTGGTCACAAAAGGAAAAGCAACATTTTCTAGTTCTGGAAGCATGATGATGGTGTAAAATTTAAAAATACGTTTTCGGTGGTCTGAATGAGTTGAGGATTGAATGTTAATATAAGCACCATATTATTTTCTAAGATGCTATGGAAGAATTCATTTGAGTTTATATTTATTGCAATACTGGGGTAATGTGCAGCTTGAATATCACAGATTTTTATTACTTATTTTCTGAGGGTGGTTGTATTAGTCAGGAGACAGAAACTATACCAATTATTTAATTACAGTTTCATATAAAGAGCTGTTAACCAGGAAGGAAGTTGTTAGTAACTAGGAGGATAAAAAGAGAACACAACTCTATGAAGGAGGCAGCAGATACCACTCCTAGGGCTGAAGTATCAAAGGGAAGAGGTTAAGATTAATCCTATCTATTATGGAGCATGTGGAGTCCCAGAGCGAGCATAGTGAAGCTGAATACAGAAAAGAGCGTTTGGAATACACAATGTTAATAATTGTCACAGCAGATGACTTCTAGCTCCTTCCAAAGCTTATGGAAAAAATAAATTTTTATTTTCCTGAAGCAAAATATGTCATTCAAATTTGTTCCCCCCCAAAAATAATTCTAGGACAGGAAGATCATGAATGAATTTCTTAAGGACCATTGGTTCATATTTATAGTTTCAATTTTTCTATTTCGGATTTTCAGGAAAAAGTAGATGTTTAGTAAGTCAGTTTTGCCCCCAAAGTGTACTCTCTCTCTCTCTCTCAAAAAAAAAAAAAATTCACTTATTAAAAACAAGACCCTGCAGTTTGAAATATTGCTGTTAGAATTCATTTTGTGCTAAGCCAAAGACAGCTATTAAAATACAACTGTATCTCCTTAGAATTAGGTTCTAGTTATAGGTTTTATGCTAGGAAAAGACTCTTTAAAAGTGGCTAAAATACAATTAGATATTTATTTCTCTTATGTAAATTAAGGCTAAGGGTGACACCTGAGAGCTTGTATGGTGACTCCACCATTATTAGGGACTCAAGTCCATCCAAGTGTCTGCTCTGTCATGTCAGGGGTCACATAAATATAGTCTGGTCCATGATGGCTGCTGGAGCTCCAGCCATCACATCCATGGTTTAAGCATCAAAATGAAGGAAGGAAAGAGGAGCAGGTTGTGGACATGTCTTACACAATTCTGCAAAGGAGCCTGAAGACTTGTAGCTGAGAAATCATGTGCCCAGCTAAAAATTGGGGCTCTCTTAATTTGAGGAAGTTGGGCAAAATAATGACTGGTGGGAAACCAGTTGTCTCTGCCAGACTGTGGGAGGGATATTACCTCATCAATCATAAGGCTTGGTGTGAATAAATCTATCAGCTCCTTTTTGAAAGTGGGGTTTCAAAAGTAAGGAAGACTGGTGAGCATATGAGGACACCAGGCAGGGGAGAATGGAGCCTGCTGAATGGGGTGGTTGGAGGATATTAAAGGCAAACCTCCTCTATTTTATAATTTTGCTCAGAGCCAGGACCAGCTCAACTCCATCTTTCTTATTTATTCATTTGTCCATTTAAAGAATTTGGATTCTATACTAACAGGGAAGGGGTCATGCATCACTTACACTTACTTTGTTTCAAAAGACTAAATTTACTTTTAAAAGATTTAATCCTTTGGTTGTGCTCTTCCCCACCCCCCTCTTCTTTGATAGGGAAACACCTCCTAATGCCAAGATGGGTTTGGATTTCTATGGTTATTATATTCATCTTTGTGAGTGTCTCTCCCTTCTTGTGAACCCCAAAGGGCTTGGAAAAATGGCATCATCTTGATAAAGTATGATGCCTTCCAGGACATTCTTTAAATATCCTGTGTGCAAATATGGTCAAAATGAATAATTCAGACCAACTGGGGTGAACGTTTCTCCACGGTTGCTTGGGGTAGAGCTGGCTGGCTTTGCAAAGTAGTTCTCTTTATGAACTCGCAACATTGCTTTATGATGTGTCTGCGTGGCAAGCCAATTTCTTAAGTGATTTAACTACACGTATTTAGTATTTTCCAGTACTTGTGCTTTTAGAACTAACATATAGGGGAGAGCCTCTGGCTGGACTAGGCCTTGCCAGAATCACTGGTGGAAAGAAGCATCGCAGGGTTCTCCATTCAACACAGTGGTTCCCCAAAATTTCACTTCTTCCGGCTACCTCATCTTTCATATTTTGATAACTTTAAGCACAGTAAGACAGAGATTTCAGGAGGACATTGGAGGAGGAAAGAGATGGTGGGAAAAATGATGAAGATACAGTTAGGAATCTGATGATGCTCTCATGTTTGCTGCAGAGAAAATATCAATAGCAGAAAAATGCTTATGTGCATGAAGATCTATCCCTAATCAAACTGGGGAAGGGGCTGCAAAGGGAGCAACCATCTGGCCTCTTGGGGTGGCCTTCGCTTTCACCCTGCGCTCATTATACCACCCCAGGTCCCCCTGGCCCGTCCCCATGCCTGGGGATGTTGGTGCAATCAGGAAAAGAATCCGTGTTGTACGTGCTGCAGAGGGACAACGTCGTCGAGAAAACCACTTCCAGCAAAATAAAAAATGAGCCCTGGTGCTTCAGGAAAAAATGCTGCCTCCAGTATTCCCAGTCTCTCTCTCTCCTGCTTTTTCTATCTCAGAGGATTTTCTCCACCTGCACCCTGTTCTCCTCCTCCCTTCCACCTCTTCCTCCTCCTCAAGGGCCACACAAAGGCCAGTGGGGCCTTGGTTACCTTCCCGTGAGATATATGAATCGTACATTAAAACCGGGATAAAAAACTAAAGAGAAGAAGCTCTGTTGGTGGAATTTGTGGCAGAATGAATCATGGAAAGAGCTGACTACTGGAGCCAAAGAGAGCTGGAATTGGTTCCCAGTTCTGTCATTTAAAAACGGACTGTCTTCTGACTCATAGTGTCTTCACTTATAAAACTGAAACAATCATACCTGCCTTCATCTGAGAATTAATTGAAACTGTGTATATAACAAATCAGTACAATATCTGATGCATAGTTGGTGTTCAGTAACTATTAGTCTTCTTACCTGATCCTAAGGGAGATAGGAGTTGCTGGGGCAAGTTATGGGGCCTCCCCAGTACTCTGATCAGCTGGGAGCAGTGTGTGTGTGTGTGTGTGTTTGTGTGTGTGTGTGTATGAGAGAGAGAGAGAGAGAAACTGTGAGCAAGTTTAGGGGAAGTAAGGTTATTTAATTGCATTGATTTTTCATGTCTTCTTAAGTCCTTTTGTTATCTGCAGCTTCCTGGTATGAAGGAAAATGGGAAAGGAAAATAAGGATCCTTGGTAAACAAGATGCCAGAACCAAAGAAGCAGAGTGGTTTGGGGGTTATTTCCCCCATGTGCTGATAAAAACCTAATGAAATCATTTTCCTAGATTCCTTGTGTTTTTGAGATCCACTTTCTTTCAGCTGGTGCCAGTCAGGTGACACATTTGGTTTCTGTGAGCTTCATTTTCTGTGCTGGCTACCCTGGGGCCAATGCATTCTTTTGTCACATGTGTTAATATCACTGTCTTAGGACCTGTCAAAATGAAGAATCGCTTGCTTTTCTGTGCCAGAGCTGATCCCATAGTCTTATTTGCAAAGACTCCGACCTTCCTTTGCACCAAAATACAGGAACGAGGCATAAGTCTTACAGCTCTTTTGGTCTTTGTGATATTACCAGCAGGCAGTCCCTGTGCCACCTGAACTCAGGGGTCTGCTCTGGTCCACAGGGTCCAGCCTCAGGTCAGGCGCTTCTCCCTTTGTGATGAGGGGCCGGTGATACGGAGCCTCTCATCCAGACGGAATCCCCCTTCAGGAAATGAAGGAGGCCCTAAGACGTCTGACAGTAATCTCTCTTGGGGCTTAGACAATAATCTTTACCCTGGGTGAAACTGATTCATGCCTCTCCCCACGGTAAAAACTCCTTAGCCTCCTGCCCATTATGAGATTTTACCAACCAGCCCTTCTGTCTTGTCTGAGAAAATCATGAGCCATGTTTTTACAAAAATTATTTTGAAGATAGATAATATCTATCATAATATCTAGTATAGAATATAATTATATATGATTAAATGTAATAATGTATTAATAACTTATTATTGATAATTAAAATAATTTAAATTTAAAATAATAGATTATAAATATATAATATATAATATAATAATATATAATATACAAATATAAAGTATATTTATAGATAACAGATTATATTATCTATCTTCCATATTATAGTTATTATATATTATATATAATAATATGTAATATATAACTATAATATATAAATAGATAATATTTATCTAATTGTATATTATCTGTCTTATCTAATATTTAACTAGTATCTATACTATCTGTATAGATACAGATACAGATAAGAGAGATAATACAAGGAATTAAGCACAATAGCTATATAAAGAATATAAAGAACATCAAGCAAAATCTGAGCATCTTCATCCCTGGGAAGATCTACAGATAATTTACCAGGAAGGGTATAGGCCAGGGTTGCATTCTTGGCTTGACATCTATGGCCCCAATTTATTCACACTCCATTCCCATAATAAAGAAAAGTGGATACATGGTAGGTTATAAGAAGTTTACCCCCTCTGTGGGTTTTCCTGATAATACTCATAATATTCACTACTGAATTCCTTCTGCAGGGGTTCTTAACCTTAGGCTAATGGGCATTCATTAAGTGTGGCCTATTACTATATCTCAAATAAAATATATATTATGACCAAAGATATTTGATCAATTATTTCAATAAAATTAGTTTCACTTGTGATAGTAAGATTTTTGTTTTTTGCCTTTAAAACCATAGGCTTCAGAGAAACTGCTGAAAGGATCCATGGCACTAAAAAGCTAAGAATCCCTAAGGGAGTGGAAAAGATTTTTCTCTATTATCTGCAGTTTCATTAATTTAATTGTCGCAGGTCTTAGTTCTGTCTTCCGGGGTCTCACCACCATGCCTCTGTTGGTTTGTGCCGTGTGTGTCTCTGACATACTGTAATTGTTGATCTTCCTTTGCTCAGAACAGTACTTTCAATACAGTAATAGTGCAATTCATAGTGGAAATTTTCTTCAAATTTATTTCAACATTTACTGAACAAATCTTATGTGCTAGTTACTATCTAGCCAAAGAGGATACTAGGTTAAAAAAAAAAATTACTGCTGTTTATCAACTTACAATCTAAGAGGGGTGTGGATGTGTATGTGTGTGTGTGTGTGTGTGTAATGAGTTCTTGATTTATGTTTCCCCCACAGATCTTGGAGGCATCTGAGGTTTAATGAGGACTTTCCAGCATTCCAGACCACTGCCCTGCAATGAAGCTCTGAGTCATGGTCCTTGAGTCTAAGGAGTTGGCAACAATGTGGAACCCCAGGACAAGCCAACCTGACTAACCTTCACTCTGAGCAGAATCCCAAAATGAGTCTGGCCTGAAATCAGAGCAAGCCTACAGAAAGACTTGCTCCTTAATGGAAACAGGAAAGGAGAGAAGGGTTTGCAACAAATTGCAGCAGAGTTTCCACCATTCTAAAGAGCCCACCTTCCTTATCAACCAGGCCATTCTATGTGGTGACTCCCATTCTAGGCTTTTGCCAGACACAGAGCATGTCAGTTGTGTTGGAAAAATAAGGACAGGACCTCAGAAAACGAGACCTGGAACGGTGATACTCTCAAAACAGTCCAGTAGGAGAATTATGTCGGGAAGTCAGCCCAGCCCCCCCGTGATCCCCTCCCGCAGGCCTGGATTCCGGGTGTGCTATATCTGTGGCCGAGAATTTGGGTCCCAGTCAATTGCCATTCATGAACCCCAGTGCTTGGAGAAGTGGCGGGTTGAAAACAGCAAGTTGCCCAAGCACCTGAGGAGGCCAGAACCCTCCAAGCCACAGCCTCTCGGGGGCAGTGGGTCCTACAATCTGCAGGCAGTGAATGAAGCAGCGCTCCAGAGTTCCCGGTCTCAGCTGCTGCCCTGCGAATCCTGTGGCCGCACGTTCTTACCAGATCGGCTTCCGGTGCACCAGAGAAGCTGCAAGCCCAAGGGTGACGGGCCTGGAGCACCAACCCCCAGCAGTTCTGATGATCGTACTGGTCCCAGGAAGGCTGCTGGGGGCATCCCAGCCCGACCAAAGACTCTCATCTGCTACATTTGTGGTAGGGAGTTTGGCACTCTGTCCCTTCCCATTCATGAGCCCAAATGCCTGGAAAAGTGGAAAATAGAAAATGACCGGCTCCCCAGGGAGCTCCGCCGACCACTCCCACAGAAACCTCAGCCACTTCCCACTGGACGGTCCAACCAAGAGGGGCCAAGTCAAGCTCAGCTGGAGCCCTGTCCAAACTGCGGCCGGACCTTTGCCCCAGAAAGCCTTCTGGTACACCAGAGAAGCTGTAAAGCTCAACCTCGTGGGCCAAAAATTCAGAATTTGACCTTAGGAAGTAAAGGTGACCTCAAAGAGTCCACTAATTCCAAGCAGCAAAGGAACATGGCAGCACCCATGGTGACTGATAAGGTAATTCATGGCACATGAGATGCATTGGGTAGACCCATGGGTACATTCCACCCCCCAGGGGAATGAGAGAAAACTATCCCCAGAATCAGCTGCCTCAACCCCTAGGTTGGTTTCTTTCAGTGCCTTATGTCTGCCTCAGTGCATCCTGTCCAAGTTGACCCCTGTCGGACCCTGTATCTCGGTTGGCCAAGTCGATATAAGAACATCCCTGCCTGGTGGGTTTAGAGTCCTCTTACACTCTGCCGCCTAAAAGAAAGAGAGATGGACGTCCTTCTTCCCGGATTCCTCATCCCAGTAATCCTTGGGAGAGACTGTTCTTTGGAAAAATGAGTCATTAATGCTGTGTCTACATTGCAGAGATATAATTCCCATTCCAACAGCCAATATTTATTACCGGTTTATTTTAGTCATCTACCTTAGGAATTCATTTTTGGCAACACCGGGTTATGCTGAGTTTATCTTACTAAAATAGAATCTGTGTCAAAAACCCCAAATGACTTCAGCAACAATTAGGCACTGAAGCATTCGCAGAAATAGACGCACTCCTCAAAGACAGCATGTTTTCTTTTAACACTTCTGTGATTCTGATACGTGGGCGATTAACCCCAGGGTGCACTCCAAAGCGACGAGGTGTGGGTTCGTGGTTCCGGAAAGTGCTCAGTTCCCACTTGCTCAGTGGCCTGTGTTTGGGCTGGACAGCAGGCTTTGCTCCCCACTTGGGCACTTGGGAATAAGCATTATGCCGTGGCTCCCCAACCTGTATGCTGAAGTATTGTTTACCTGAAGGTTCACCATCAACCACAACTGGGGAAGAACGCTTATTGAGGGTGGTTCCCCACAAGACGTGGTCCGTGTGCTTTGTCCTGCCATTAAGCCCGGGTTAATCTTTTCTCTACAGTTTGCTACCCAAAGCCCCCCACCTGTAGAGAATAGTTCTTTTTTTTTTTAAGTAGGCTCCACACCCAATGTGGGGCTCCAACTCATGAGCCCAAGATCAAGAGTCACATTCTTTACTGACTGAGCCAGCCAGGCACCCCTGTCTTTTAATGGACTGCTTGGAGGAAACTGAGGTTATCCAAGCTATTCTAAAAGATTAAACCAGAAGGACTGGGGATTGTGGGGGCGGGAAGCAGCCTTTATTTTTACTGCAACTTTTCTTCCTTACTTTTTTATTGCATATGTTGGCAACCTTCTAGTTAAACACTTTCATGTTTAAAATGAAATGATTAGAAACTTACTGGTTAAGTAGATTCCAAGTAGATTCCAAGACAATGACCATAAAGCCCAAGAGTCAGACTAAGAGAGGCTGGGCAAGTTTTCCGATGAACATTGAAGAAAGAATGGCTAGTTTCTGTGCCGAAATCAAAACCCACACTCTTACGTGTGGCATGAACGGCAGGCTGGTCTCATACACATGATCTGTTTTTCCCATCTCCTGCCTGTTGCTTTTCTTCCAAAATGTGTGGGGTCTGGATTCAGAGATCACAAGAATCCGTGTCTCAGGGCCACAAATCAGCGAGTCCATTAGCTCTCTGACTCGCAGCCCTGTTTTCCTGAGTGTATGCATTTGCTTCACATGTTCTCAGCACAGATCTCGAGATAGGGAAGAGTGTGGTCAGGATTCCTGTGCTTGTTGTTGTAACACATACTTTGTGCCAACAGGCTGAGCACAGCGTGTTCTCACTCAGTCACGACTGCTCAGAGGTTGGCCTGGGCCCACGGCTTCACAGGAAGACACCTCCTGACTCAGCCAGTGGTCTGGAGGGGAGATGTCAGAAGGAGAGGTCACAGCGATGGCCCTCAGTAACTGGGGAGTTTAGATCAAAGTGGGGGCTGTCCGTCAGAATAAGGGCATCTAGAGGACGTGGCTCTGTCACAACACCACCAATCCTGCTCCCGGACCCGAGGAGGCACGTGTCGGCAGGAAGTTGGCGCTCACGGCTGTTAGATGTGTGCTGGCCCGTTTGGGGACCACACAGGCTTTCGTGAAGGGCATAGGAAGGTCATCCAACATAGGGTCCCTTTTGCTGCCAGACTTAAAGCAAGCTTGCATGACTTAAAATGGAGAAAGCTGGTAGGCTCCAGAGAGAAAGAGGTTCTCTTGAAGCAATGGACTTGACTTCCCTAGAAGTCCGCCTTTCAGCCGGAAATGTCTCCCGGGAGGTGTGGTTTTCTCTTTCAGTTACAATTTGATCCATTGCTGTTTTTCTTTCTTCGTGTCAATTGAAATTTAGATAGTACAATTTCTTTGTATCATTCAAAATTGAGATATTATGGGAAACCATCCATTTCCCATGAAGATCACTGCCTTGTGCACGATTAGACTTCAATATTTCATCTGCCGGTGACAGCCGCCTTTTGGTTATGACACACACGCCTTCTTGTCACACTTCAGATGTGCGCTGCTTCTCTTGTCAGTCAGAATCTAGAATCCTGGGTCTGACTTCAGATCGGCATCAGAGCTTGCCTGATGCTCTCGGAGGGCTCAATCTCGTAGCGAATTCAGGTGAGGAAGAATATTTTCAGCACCGTGATCATGGTGCTTGGAAAACAATTCGCTCCAGTTGGGCAACAATGACTGTTTCGCTGGCAGAGGGAAATTCGCCTCCGCTCAGAATGTTCCTCCAACATAGACTGGCTCAGTTCTCTTATGACACGGCGGGTGCTGTTACACTTCAATCAAAGCTAAATACAAATAAATACCGCCTGAGACGAGTTCTTCTCCAAGACTTCAGCAGGCATTTTGCTTTAGCTCTGCTTGGCCCACTAACCACCGTATGCGCTTGAATTGTCCCGTTGCTTCTCTTCCAGAATACAGGGATGAATTTACCCTTTCTGATCTCACAGACAAGCTCTGAAGGACGCTAAGCAGTATGGAGCAGAGGAATAAAACCCTGAGTGAGGATCCTTATTTCAAAGGTGTTACGGCCCTGGGGTCGCTGCATCTGCATTATATGGTTTCTTGAGCTGAATCACACTTTGTCTCTTTCCTCCAAAAAAAAATGGAAAGCCTGCATAAGCAATCTCCACCGTAGCAAGATTTTAAAAGTGGTGATAAGCCCAGATGAAATGTTGATGCATAATATGGAAACCCATAGATTATCCTTTTAAATGTTAATATTGCATTTATTTAATGTATTACATTTTAGTCTATTTAGTAAGCCTACTGTCTATTTTAGTAAGCAATTCCCTAAGTGATGCTGAGGGGTACAGTAATAGAGGTCATTATTGCTCCTTATTTTAATATGAGTGGATAAATTTTAGTGCTTGCATTTTAATTTGGGAAAAAAAGTTGCCCTTTTCTAGAACCCGATCATCTTTCATTCTTTGATTTCAGGCCCTTTCTGGCTAATTGGAACACAGATCAGCAGTTAATTAAATGTAACTACAAACCAAATGAAGCCTTGGTCTCATTATCTTTTATTGGTTAGATAATGCTTGGGGTTATTTCCTTTGAATTTTGCTTGTAACATGTGAAACATTGTTTCTAAAAATCCCCTACTATATTACAAAATAGGTGTTCTTTAGGGAAATCATCTTTTTCTGTAAATGATTCTCTCTGAATCTAGTTTTAAGCTACCTTTGGCATCCTAGATGTTTAGGTTTGAACTAAAATCCCATCAGACACATCTCTAGCATCTGGTGCTGCCATCTGGCGTTTTCTTTTAAAGTCAGGTCTCTATGCTGTCAAAAGTACTGTTCTTCTTGTGTTACCTCCAGATATATTTGAGAAGGTGCCCTTATAATACAGACTGCAGTTATTTAGAGATACAGTTATATATTTGGTTTAACATTATGAATGCTGTTCCATGGCTAAGTATTCTCATTCTCTAAAGGCAAAACTCTCAGTGGGCATGTCACAATCAGAAAGACTGAGAAGGGGCAGGATGCATGTTGTCACCTTGTCAAATGTGTGTGCATGTTTGCATCTACTGGGTTAGAAGCATTTGGAATTTTTTTTTTTTTTAAGATTTTATTTATTTGTGAGAGAGAGAATGAGAGACAGAGAGCATGAGAGGGGGGAGGGTCAGAGGGAGAAGCAGACCCCCTGCTGAGCAGGGAGCCCGATGTGGGACTCGATCCTGGGACTCCAGGATCATGACCTGAGCCGAAGGCAGTCGCTTAACCAACTGAGCCACCCAGGCGCCCGAAGCATTTGGAATTTATATGAAAGCATGGAAGAAAGAAAACTGACTTTTTACTGAGTACCTTTATGATCAGCACTATATATGGATGGTCTCCTTTGAATATTACCATAACACAGATATGATTTTCCCATTTTCTATTTGGGGAGACTGAGGTGAAGCAACCTGCCCAAAGTCACACAGTGGGTTTGGTAGTGGGTGTCAGAGCCAGATCTAATTCCAAAGACCTTATCTTTTCAAATCTAAGAGACATGGCATGTGTGTGATACAAAAAAGGTGTAAGTGTTAAGTACGACAGAGGACAGAAGTGTGTTTATTCAGCAAATATTTATTGTTAGGCAGTGGACTGAGTCCTAAATATAGAGTCATAAAAAAGACACAGTTCTTGATCTCATGGAGTTTTTATTCTTATGGAAGAAATACAGAATTCCAAATTGTGGCCTGCCAGATTTGAATACTACTGCTTTAGATGTCAATTATTTAAATGCTGTGAACAAAATCTATTGATCTTTTTTACAATTTCCTAATAAATGCAGGACTAAATGAAAAAAAAAAAAAGAATTCCAAACTGTGATATGACAGTGTCTAATGATGGGAGGTTGACATTCGAATCTTGGTTAGAGAAAATCCTCTGGGAGGAAGTGATATTTCAGCTGCTACATGACAGGTAAGAAAGAATTAGCCAAGAGTAAAGATGTGGGAGGGAAGGGAATAGTAAGAGGAAGAGACATTCTGGCCAAAGGTCAAGAGGCCAGAGCTTGATGAAGGAGGTGACAGGCATACAAGATGAGGCTGTAGAAATAGTATAATCCCTGAAGCTTTCCAGTGAACATAGGTCATCAGCTGTGTGGCTCTTGCAGGGATCCAGCTGAGAGCAGATGAAAGCTTGGCCAAGGTCGTTGATAGCAAAGATGGAGATAAGGTATAATAGAATTTGGTGGTAGTTGGGATGTTGGAGGTGTTGAGGAGGGGTCGAGCATGGCTCCCAGACTTCTGGCTTGAGTGAGTTCTCTGGTGCCATTTTCTAAGATGAGAAGACTGGAGCCCCGGGGAGGATTTTGGAGGTTAAGACCAATAGTTCCTTTCTGGACACAGCAAATTCAAAGTGCTTGTGAGAAATCTAAGTGGGTAAGTCAGGCTGAATATAGAAGTCTGGATCTCAAAAGAGATGACTGGACTGGGATATATATTTGTGCATTATTAATATATATTTAAAGTCATCGGAATGAGTAGTGGGTTGGAAAAGGAGATGGCAGGCTGAGCCCTGAGGTATTAAGTGATTTAGTGGTTAGAGGAGAAGGAGCTAGAGAATGACAGCCTGGGGACACTGCAGAAAATGTCACAAACAAGGGTGTGGAAAGCAGTGTGGGATGCCGAGAGGTGGAGTAGGATGAGGGCCAAAAGAACACCTATTCGATTTGGCAATGTGGATTGAGTCTCATAACCTTGGAAAGGACACATTCCATGTAGGGATGGGGGTTCCAGAGTGTGTGGATGATGACGATTGTGTCCTTGGGTATTTTTGCTGTGAGCATCTTTGCCACAGACATCTTTGCCCCAAGCATTTTGCTGCAAACATTTTCACCATGTAACTAATTGGCTGTAGGGCAATTTGGCTGTAAAAGACAAAATAACTGGCCGACAGTTTTGTTTTATTTCTTCATTGACAAATTCCAATTTTTACATTATATAAATCTTACCTAGCCCTCATAAAGCTCTGTGCAGTGATGAACAGACATGGTGATCTTAAAATAGTGAATAACACCACCATATGTAGACTGGATAGAAAATAGAGTGATAAAACTTACTTGAAGTGTGAAAAAAGAGAGTGTGAAGCCAGATTGTATACTATACTCTACCATACTAGAAAATGATAATGCATCAGTGATGATGATAACAAAGCCCAGCAACAAATGCATTACAGCATTAGCATTTCTTCCACATTTCCCATAGAACTTTGGAACGCCTATCGACAGACATGTGACAATATGCCAAGAACAAACAGTGTAGAAGGCTTTCACAATGCAATGCAAAGCTCAGTTTCAAATATGCACCCTCGGATTTGGAAAACTGATACCTCTCTTAATGAAGAAAGAAATTATTAATTTTATTACTTTTTTATGTTTCATTATGTCGTTTTTACTGTCCCTTTTTTTTCATTATTTTACCCTTTACGGCAAAATTGCCCTACCGCCCATTAGGTATGCAGCAAAAATGCTTGCAGAAGATGCTTATGGTGAAACTGCCTAGAACCAATAACAGTAGGATGTGTTTTGAAATGTTTGGCTTTGAAGACCAGGACAGAAATAATGGTGGGCTAGAAATAGAGATGGCAGGGTAAGAGAGGTTTCTATAGAAGATGGGAACCTCTAGACCATATGAGAATGTTTAGGATCATGATTCAGTGGAGAGAGGGGGTTGAAGATGCAGGGGAGGCCATAGGGACAAGTGTGAAACCTGGGGGAGAAACACACAGCAGCGGGTGGGATCCTAGCACACCGGGAGGGTGGGGTTTGACAGGAGGTGGTACTTGCTCATGTCCAGAGGAGGTTGAATGCAGATAAGGCAAGTTTGTAGGCTGCTGGAGGGAAGATGAGGTAACTTGGATCTGTTCACCTATATCTCATGTTTTCTCAGTGAAATACCAGTCAAGCTTATTAAGCCTATCAGATGAGAAAGAAAGGCGGAGGGAGAAAAAGGTTAATTTTAAGAGTCTACTTAGTCATTTGTCTCTTCCTGCCTTCGGTTAGACTGAGTTCCTGAAATCAAGAGTAAGGCTAGGTTCCTGGAACCATTTGCCTCTACGATTCCCAAACACAAGAATGGCTTAGAAGTCTTTGGAGATGGTAGATGAAACATTCAGTGGGATCTTTCTGGGGGTTCTTACCCTTATAGTGGCCCTAACTCACCTCCTCAGCTGTGTTGATGTCATGAAAACCAGCACTGACCTCACAAACTGCCCCCTGATGATGCTGACAGCTGGACCACTAATGTCCAACTCCATGTGCCATTTCTTCATCTTTCCTTGGTGCCAACCATGCCTGCATATCAGGGAAGCATTCTTGGATCCCATGACTCTCAGGTGTACCAAGAGCAACTGTAAGGTAACCAGACCAGTTCTTTTTCGAACTCTTGATTCTAGAAGCCAGCCCAAAAGGAATCTGTGCATGTATATCGTGTGTGAGCTCTGTGTGCAGTGAGGGTGGGGGGAGTTACAAATTTTAGAACAACAGCATCATCAGTGAAATTGATGTATCATTTCCTAATATGAAAATGTGAAGAGTAATGCTCATCTGTACAAATGACAGTCTAACATAATTATTTTTTTAAAAAATCAGTATCAAATTACAATTGTATATATGGTAGGAGAGACCATAACAGAGTTACCTCTTTCAGAGCCCAAAGACCAAAGCCATATTAGGTATTTGTTGCATTGATGTGCCAATATGTACAAATATACTGTCACCTCTGTGAGAGGAGAGTATCATATATAATAAATTCTAATATTATTCAGGCCTAAAATAAACAAACTACAACATGCCACAGTCTCAAACAATCAATCCAGCTTAAGTAATTTCAGACATCTTTATGTGCTTGCTTCTCCCTGTCACTCCCTTCTCCCTGCTTCCAGCCCCAAGCAGACGTCCATATTTTCTGGTTGTAAATCCTCAGTAAATCATTGCATAATGACTGAATGGATAAACATAGTTCTTAGAAATCCAAATTCCAGGGTCAACAACTAAGATCTCTCCCAAGATTCTTAGAACTTCACCAAAGGCAATGCAACCTTGAAGAAGTTCTTACTGAAACAGAGGTGATTCTCCTGTGAACAGAATCTCACTGCTAAATGTCAGACAAAAGTTCAGCCTCTGAATAGGTGGAGCTTCGAGAGGGTCTGACTTAGGACTCTGCCTCTCGCTTTCCCTTTATATTATATAATTCACCTCCTTCTTACATCTACTTCCCTTTCAAATTTTTACCTCTGTGAGGTTGTCTTACATATGAAGAAATGTCCTAGAGATTAAAGGAGGGCCTAATATGCCCAGGAACTGAAGAAGTTTCCAATATTTCAATATATAAATATTCTAATATTCTTCTTTGGCCTTCCCTCTGAGCTGGGGGTCCCATCAGCATATAAGTTGGAGACAAATCAAGCACTGGAAATACCCCAACTTCCAAGTTCCAGGTTGGATAGTATCTACGCTTTGCTTTTTTTCTCTCTAACTATAAAAGCTGGAAAAACTGGGTGGTTTTCTCAGTTTGTGAGTTTTTCCTCTCTTACTCACATTGCTCCCTTGATTGTTCATTTTACCTGTGACCTGAAAGTCATTTCAGGGCCACAAGGTCAGGCCTTATGCCAAACAGAGGAGCGCCAGAACCAAACACCAGGGACATCCTCCAGCCATTTTCTTCAAGAAAAGTCAGTCTTGATAATAATTTGGCAAGAGACTTACTGGATCATACATCTCACCTTCCAACCAATATCAGGGACAAAAGCAGTTGTATCTCAAATGTGAGAGAAGAAGAAGAAGGAGAAGAAGAAGAAGAAGAAGAAGAAGAAGAAGAAGAAGAAGAAGAAG